>NC_057804.1:607338468-607432078 GCF_018294505.1 Triticum aestivum
CGGCAAGGGCGGTTGAGGCCATCCGGATCTGGATGATGTTGGAGGAGGATTGCGGTCCCGCGGTTGAAGATGAACGGCGACTGTGCGGCACCCTAGGAGGCAGCAGGGCGCGGGGACGGCGGAGCACACGGCACTGGCGACCATGGACGGGTGACGGTGCGGCCGCCGACAACGGCTCCGAAGGCCGGCGTGGTGGAGCGGAGGGAGGCGAGGCGAATAAGTAGCGCGCGGGGGCTCTGCTCCCTGGTGGTTGGGGCGGATCCAGGTGGAGGCAACCCGGAACAGGGCGCGGCGGCCATGGGAGCTCCAAGGAGGGCGGTGGCTGGTCGTGGTCGCCGGCGATGGAGGCGAAGCAAAGGACGGGTGAAGCAGAGGAGCCGATGGCGGACGCGGGAGGCCGGGCGCGGCGCTATGAGGAGGCAACGACGCGGAGGAGGGAAGGCTGCAGGGGCAACGACGGAGGTCCTGGCACGGCCGCAGGCGACGGAGGAGGGAAGGCGTCGCGGAGGAGAGGATGGGAGACGAGGCAGGGGGCGCCGGAGTTGGCCTCTAGTGGCGGCGCGGGAGAAGGAAGGGTGAGGAGGAGGCCGCAGGGAGATGGGGATCGAGGGGAGCGGCCGCGGTAGCGAGGGAGGTGACGGCGCTGAGGGGAAACGAGGGGGAGAGATTGGATCGGGGGACTCGGGGCTAGGGTTACAGTGGGGGGCGGCTGGGCCTTGGGCCGGCTTAGCCTTGGGTCAAATGGGCTGCGGGGAAGCGGCCCTCTTCTCTCTCTCTCTCTTATATTTTCTTAGCAGAAAACAATTAAAGAGAAGAAAAAGAAAGAGAGGGTTAGGGAAAAGATTTGCACATGGGGATAATTTTCCCGGACTCGCAAAAATGAGCTTGAACCAAGAAAACTAGAAAGAGGCATGATTGAAAGATGTAAATTCAAACTCATTTGAATTTAATTCAAATGGGTTTGAACTAGGACTTGATAAAGGAAAGGTCCAAAAATGTTGAGATTTTTGGTGGAGCTCCGGAAAATGATGAAAGAATTTATGGACAAAGTTGGAGACCAAGAATTGAGATAACAACGACATTGGGATATTTGCAAGTGTGTTATGGTGAAATAAAGAAATATTTAATATATAGCTCCCTAATATTGGAGGATATGTTATAAAGAGAAGTCACCATGTGAATATCCCTCGATTCAAATGGATCAAAAAATCCATACAATTTTATTTAGTTGAGTTTTAAAAATTAAATGGCATGATGGCATGATGACATGATGCAATGCACATGATGCAGAGATGAATGCACGAACCAAACAAAATCACACAACGAATCTCAGAAACCCTGGAAGGCATCTGAAGCTCCGGTCTCGGGGCGTTACATAAGAGCTCAATGGCCCATTTTGCAATCCTGCCCGTCGCGTCGCGGTTGTTTATAATGTCGTTAAGTGGTACTTCAGAGGCCACTGTTATCGAACACTCTTAAAAGTAGTGTCGGAGCTTCCGGGATGCCATGAACACCGCGTATGCTATCTTCTGATAGTGCGGGTAACGGGACTTGCAGGGGGTTAACACAGTGGATACGTAGTATACTGGTTTTTGAAGAGGGAATTTATGCCCTTCTGTCTCTCGTTCCACGACGAGTACCGCGCTTACAACTTCATGCGTTGCTGCGATGTATAACAACATTGGTTCACCCAGGTTGGGCGCAGCCAGGACTGGATTTGTTGCCAATATGGCCTTTATTTCTTCGAGTCCGGCGGTGGCAGCATCCATCCACTCGAAGTGTTCGGTGCGCCTAAGGAGGCGATAGAGGGGCAATGCCTTTTCTCCTAGACGGGAGATAAAGCGGCTTAGAGTCGCCACGCATCTAGTCAATTTTTGCATTTGCTTGAGGTCTTTTGGGATATCTAGCTGTGACAGAGCTTGTATCTTGGCTGGGTTTGCTTCAATTCCTCTACCGGATACGATGAAGCCCAGCAGCTTTCCAGCTGGTATGCCGAAAACGCATTTTTCCGGATTTAGCTTGATGTCATATGCTCTGAGGTTGTCGAATGTGAGCCTCAAGTCGTCTACTAGAGTTTCGACGTGTTTAGTTTTGACGACTACGTCGTCTACATAGTCCGAAGGGCATCGTGTTGAAGCAGAATGGTCCATATGGAGTGATGAATTCTGTTGCGGCTTGATCCGCTTCTGCCATCTTGATTTGATGATAGCCGGAGTATGCATCCAGGAAGCACAATGAGTCGTGCCCTGCAGTGGCATCGATGATTTGGTCGATGCGGGGGAGGGGGAAGGGATCCTTTGGGCAGGCTTTATTTAGGTCTTTGAAATCGACACATAGGCGCCAGCATTTGTCCTTCTTTGGTACCATTACCAGGTTTGCTAGCCAATCCGGATGTTTGATGTCTCTGATGAATCCGGCTTCCAATAGTTTGGCTAGCTCTTCTCCCATTGCCTGTCTTTTGGGTTCAGAAAATCGTCGAAGAGCCTGTTTGACTGGCTTGAATCCTTTTAGGATGTTTAGGTTGTGTTCTACCAATCTGCATGGGATTCCGGGCATATCCGAGGGGTGCCAGGCAAAAATGTCCCAATTTTCCCGAAGGAATTCTCGCAGTGCGGCGTCTACATCAGGGTTCAATTGTGCCCCGATGGAGGCCGTCTTTGTCGGGTCCGTTGGGTGGACCTGGAATTTTACTATTTCATATGCTGGTTTAAAGGAGGTGGACTTGGATCTCTTATCGAGTATCACATCGTCCCATTCACCATAGAGCGCAGCGCGGTGAGTTCCTCTGCCGCTAGGGCTTCGGATAGTGCCTCTAAGGCTAATGCGGCTGTCTTGTTTTCGGCGCGGAGTGCTATGTCCGGATCACTAACGAGAGTGATTATTCCGCCGGGCCCGGGCATTTTGAGCTTCATGTACCCGTAATGGGGTACGGCTTGAAAAATTATGAATGCCTCTCGTCCTAATATAGCGTGATATCCGCTGTTGAACGGGGCCACTTGGAACGTGACTTCTTCGGATCTGTAATTGTCCAGCGAGCCGAATACCACATCGAGTGTGATTTTTCCTGTGCAGCGCGCCTCCCGGCTAGGGATTATTCCTCTAAAGGTTGTGCTGCTTCGCTCAATGCGGCTCCAGTCTATTTCCATTTTTTGAAGGGTTTCCTTGTAGATGAGGTTTAATCCGCTGCCGCCATCCATGAGGACTTTTGTAAGTCGAAAGCCGTCCACTATTGGACTAAGTACCAGTGCGGCTGGAGCTCAGGCTGTTCGGAATTTAGGTTTGTCGCTGGCGTTGAAGGTGATGGCTGTGTCGCTCCATGGATTGGTTGTTGCTACTTGGTAGACTTCGGTGAGGCTGCGGATTGTTCGTTTCCGCATATTATTTGATGCGAAAGTCTCGAAGACTGTTGATACCGTACCGATGTTGTTGGAGTGGTTTTCTGGGGCTAGAAGCTCCTCTCCACTTTTGGCCACCTGCCGTAATATCCAACATGCTCGAAGGCTATGTGTTGGGACGGAGCCTTCTGTACTGTGAATTTTACAGGGTCTGCTAAGCCATCCCTCCAGTACGGTTCCGTGCCCTTTATGGGGTTTTTGCTTTTTGGTTTTTGTATCTAGTGCCTGAGTGTAATGCACCCTTTTCTTGCGGACTAGGGTTGTATTCGGGGCTGGATTGTCCCAAAACTTATTTTCGGTTGTCCGGAAACTCTCCATCGCACAGTACTTTCGTACTATGGACGCCAGGTCGGCGAAGCGTGTAATTTCACGATGGCTGATGGCGTTCAAGATTCCCTCGTCCATGCAATTATTGCAAAAAATTGAGATTGCGTTTTCCTCTCGGCAGTCCTTTATCCTGTCCATAATCAGGAGGAATCTGGCCCAGTAGTGATGTACTGTCTCAGCGGGCTCTTGCCGGATTAGAGATAGATCGCATATGTCTGGGCGGGTGGGTGGAATCAAGTCCGGAACCCTACCCATCTCAAGGCTCGAAGGCCGAGAAGTTTCCAAATTTGGAAGCTTGGATTGCTGGACGTTGTCCAACGAGTCTGGTCCGATGCCTGACTTTAAGTTCAGTGCTTGATCGAAGTCCGTCCCTCCGCGGGAATCCGGCATGGGGGGTTCCGGAGCCCGGACCTGACTAGTTTTCAATACAGGAGAAGAGTCGCCGCATTGTTCCTCTACCACTGCAACGTGGTGGGTGACCTTGGGAGAGTTAATCTCTCTCAGATCGGTTTTAAGCCCAATCTGATTGTAGTCTGTAGCGACTCCCAGGGCAGCGATGCGATCCAAGAGCTCATTTACGGACGAGAGCTCTATTGGATCCAGCCGCTCGGCGAATTCCGAGCGGATGTGTAGATTGCTTTTGACGACTTGAGAGGTCATTGTCGAAGCGGTGGCCGGACAGGTGGTCATAAGAAAACCACCTAGCCGGATAGTTTGGCCGGAAGCCAAGGCTCCTTTGGCGAAAATACCGTCCTTGAAGATGGGAGGAGGCATCCTTCCTATCGGTGACGGCACAGAGGAACTCTCAATGAAAGCACCAATGTCGTTGTCAAAACCGGCGGATCTCGGGTAGGGGGTCCCGAACTGTGCATCTTGGCGGATGGTAACAGGAGACAAGGGACACGATGTTTTACCTAGGTTCGGGCCCTCTTGATGGAGGTAAAACCCTACGTCCTGCTTGATTGATATTGATATTGTAGATGTTTACAAGAGTGGATCTACCACGAGATCAAGGAGGCTAAACCCTAGAAGCTAGCCTATGGTATGATTGTAATGGTTGTTGTTCTACGGACTAGAGCCATCCGGTTTATATAGACACCGGAGAGGGCTAGGGTTACATAGAGTCGGTTACAATGGTAGGAGATCTACATATCCGTATCACCAAGCTTGCCTTCCACGCCAAGGAAAGTCCCATCCGGACACGGGACGAAGTCTTCAATCTTGTATATTCATAGTCTTGGAGTCCGGTCGGTGATGATAGTCCGGCCGATGATAGTTCGGCCGATGATGGTAGTCCGGCTATCCGGACACCCTCTAATCCGGGACTCCCTCAGTGCTAGTGCTAGTGCGATACCTTATGATCTTTATAAAGAAATTATGCACGACATTGCACCCGTTGAAATAGAAGACATTGATGTTACTATTAAGCTTGCTAATAGGGATACCATTAAACCTATTGGGATTGTTAGAGATGTTGAAGTTTTGTGTGGGAAGGTTAAATACCCTGCTGATTTCCTTGTTCTTGGTTCCCCACAAGATGATTTTTGTCCCATTATTTTTGGTAGACCCTTCTTGAATACTGCTAGTGCTAAGATTAATTGTGAAAATAATATTGTCACTGTTGGCATAGATGGTATGTCTCATGAGTTTAATTTCGCTAAGTTTAGTAGACAACCTCGTGAAAGGGAACCACCTAGCAAGGATGAGATTATTGGTCTTGCTTCCATTGTTGTTCCTCCAACTGATCCGTTAGAACAATATCTGCTAGACCATGAAAACGATATGTTTATTAAGGAAAGGGAAGAAATAGATGAAGTGTCCCTTAAACAGGAACCTATGCTAAAACACAACCTTCCCGTTGAAATTCTTGGGGAGCCCCCCACCCAAGGGTGATCCCGTGTTTGAACTCAAACCATTACCTGATAATCTTAAGTATGCTTATCTTGATGAAAAAGAAATATATCATGTTATTATTAGTTCTAACCTTTCAGAGAAAGAAGAAGAAAGATTATTGAAAACTCTGAAGAAGCACCGTGCAACTATTGGATATACACTGGATGATCTTAAGGGCGTTAGTCCCACGTTATGTCAACACAAAATTACATTGGAGGACGATGCCAAACCAGTTAGAGATCCTCAAAGACGATTGAATCCCAAGATGAAGGAAGTGGTAAGAAAGGAGATACTAAAGCTCCTTGAGGCAGGTATTATTTATCCCGTTGCTGATAGTGAATGGGTAAGCCCTGTCCATTGTGTCCCTAAAAAGGGAGGTATTATCGTTGTTCCTAATGATAAACATGAATTGATCCCGCAAAGAATTATTACAGGTTATAGGATGGTAATTGATTTCCGTAAGTTAAATAAAGCTACCAAGAAAGATCATTACCCTTTACCTTTTATTGATCAAATGCTAGAAAGGCTATCCAAACACACACATTTTTGCTTTCTAGCTGGTTATTGGTTTCTCTCAGATACCTGTGTCAGCGAAGGATCAATCGAAAACTACTTTTACTTGCCCTTTTGGTACTTTTGCTTATAGACGTATGCCTTTTGGTTTATGCAATGCACCTGCTACCTTTCAAAGATGCATGATGGCTATATTCTCTAATTTTTGTGAAAAGATTTGTGAGGTATTCATGGATGACTTCTCCGTCTATGGATCTTCTTTTGATGATTGTTTGAGCAACCTTGATCGAGTTTTGCAGAGATGCCAAGACACTAGTCTCGTCCTAAATTGGGAAAAGTGTCACTTTATGGTTAATGAAGGCATTGTCTTGGGGCACAAGATCTCCGAGAGAGGTATTGAAGTTGATAAAGCCAAAGTTGATGCTATTGAAAAGATGCCATGTCCCAAGGACATAAAAGGTATAAGAAGTTTCCTTGGTCATGCCGGTTTTTATAGGAGGTTCATTAAGGACTTTTCTAAGATATCTAGGCCTCTGACTAATTTATTGCAAAAAGATATTCATTTTGTCTTTGATGATGATTGTGTAGAAGCGTTCGAAGTGATTAAGAAAGCTTTGATGACTGCAACTATTGTTCAGCCACCTGATTGGAATTTACCTTTTGAAATTATGTGCGATGCTAGTGATTATGCTGTAGGTGCTGTTTTAGGGCAAAGAGTTGATAAGAAATTGAATGTTATCCAGTATGCTAGTAAGACTCTTGATACTGCCCAGAGAAATTATGCTACTACTTAAAAAGAATTCTTAGCAGTTGTGTTTGCATGTGATAAGTTCAGACCTTATATTGTAGATTCCAAAGTTACTATTCACACTGATCATGCTGATATTAAATATCTTATGGAAAAGAAAGATGCTAAGCCTAGACTCATTAGATGGGTTCTCTTGCTCCAAGAATTTTACTTGCATATTATTGATAGAAAGGGAGCTGAGAACCCCGTTGCAGATAACTTGTCTAGGTTAGAGAATGTTCTTGATGACCCACTGCCTATTAATCATAACTTTCCTGACGAACAATTAGCGGTCGTTAATGCTTCTCGTACTGCTCCTTGGTATGCTGATTATGCTAATTACATTGTTGCTAAATATTAACTGCCTAGTTTCTCATACCAGCAAAAGAAAACGTTCTTTTATGATTTAAGACATTACTTCTGGGATGACCCACACCTTTATAAAGAAGGAGAAGATGGTGTTATTAGACGTTGTGTGCATGAGCATGAACAGGAACAGATTCTACGTAAGTGTCACTCTGAACCTTATGGAGGACACCACGCTGGAGATAGAACTGCACATAAGGTACTACAATTTGGTTTTTATTGGCCTACTCTCTTCAAAGATGCTCGTAAGTTTGTCTTATCTTGTGATGAATTTCAAAGAATAGGTAACATTAGTAGACGTCAAGAAATGCCTATGAAATATTCTCTTGTTATTGAACCGTTTGATGTTTGGGGCTTTGATTATATGGGACCTTTTCCTGCCTGTAATGGTTATACACATATTTTAGTTGCTGTTGATTACGTTACTAAGTGGGTAGAAGCTATTCCAACTAGTAGTGCTGATCATAACACTTCTATTAAACTGCTTAAAGAAGTTATTTTTCTGAGGTTTGGAGTCCCTGGATATCTTATGACTGATGGCGGTTCACATTTTATTCATGGTGCTTTCCATAAGATGCTTGCTAAGTATGATGTCAATCATAGAATCGCATCTCCTTATCATCCGCAGTCTAGTGGTCAAGTAGAGTTGAGCAACAAAGAGCTCAAATTAATTTTGCAAAAAACTGTGAATAGATCTAGAAAGAATTGGTCCAAAAAACTTGATTATGCATTATGGGCTTATAGAACTGCATACAAAAATCCTATGGGTGTGTCTCCCTATAAGATGGTTTATGGAAAAGCATGTCATTTGCCTCTTGAACTTGAACATAAAGCATAATGGGCTATTAAAGAGCTCAATTATGACTTCAAACTTGCCGGTGAGAAGAGGTTATTTGATATTAGCTCACTTGATGAGTGGAGAACCCAAGCCTATGAGAATGCCAAGCTTTTCAAAGAAAAAGTCAAACGCTGGCATGATAAAAGGATACAAAGCGTGAGTTTAACGTAGGTGATTATGTGTTATTATTCAACTCTCGCTTAAGATTTTTTGCAGGAAAGCTTCTCTCTAAATGGCAAGGCCCCTACGTTATCGCGGAGGTCTATCGTTCTGGTGCCATAAAAATCAACAACTTTGAAGGCACAAGTCCGAGGGTAGTAAACGGTCAAAGAATTAAACATTATATTTCAAGTAATCCTATTAATGTTGAAACTAATATTATTGAAACCATGACCCCTCAGGAATACATAAGGGACACTTTCCAGAACGTTTCAGACTCCGAAAAGGTATAGGTATGTGGTACGGTAAGTAAACCGACTCCAAAACAACTCCAATGGAAATTTTTATCAGTTTTGGATTATTTAAGAATTTTAGGAAGAAAGAAGTAGTCCGAAAGGGACACGAGGATCCCACGAGAGTGGAGGCCCCCCCTCCCCTTACTGGGCGTGCCCCCTGTCTCGTGGGCACCTCGTGTGCCTCCCGAACTCCGTTTTCTTGCACGTTACGTATTCTGGTTGGTAAAAATTCATTATATATACTCCCGAAGGTTTTGACCATCATATCACGCAAATATCCTTTGTTTTCGTTTCGAGTTGTTCCTGTTGTAGAATTAAGCAAGATGTCTTCTCAGGAGTCAGTTAGGGGGAGCCAGGTGTCTCACCCAATGCCTGGTCCAGGAGCGAATAACGATGCCTACCACTTTGGGCCATCAAGGGAGGATGAAATAGAGGCTGATTTGAAAAGGATTGACGCCATGGAAGAAGATCAAGAAGTCACCTCTCTCCTCCGAGCAGAATTCATGATGGGGGAACTACCATGCGTGGCTGTTCCAACTTCGGTTATCCCTTCCAATTCTAGATTTCTTTCTTATGAAAATATGAAAAAGAGTTTCACTTGTTCTCCAGAAGCTATGCAGCATCCTTGGGTAAAAGGAGCTTTGGCTGTTACGGGCAAGCTCCATAAAGAAATTATCGATCTCAAACAACAAGTCAATAGGCTCGAGGAGGAGAACCGCATCCTGAAGGGCATCGTCTCCAAGAAGATCATAACACCAACCGTAAAGGAGAAATAATCACATGGGTATGGGCACTCCCCTTGGCAACTGCCAAGCTTGGGGGGGGGGTGCCCCGGTATCGTATCACCATCACACTCCTATCTTTACCGTTTTATTTAGTTCGATCATTTTAGTAGTATCTTGATCTACTAGATTGAAGTTTTGATATCAAGTAGTTTTGAGTTTTGCTTAGCGATCTCTCTTTGTAATCGAGTCCGTGAGTTATCTATAATAAAGATTAGTGTTGAGTCAAGGGCTTTGCTATGTGCTATGATCTTGAGAAAGTAGAAAGAATAAAAGAGTTCATATTGATCTTATGGATAGTGATAACTTCACACATAGAAAGTATGAGGATTAAAAATTGTGGGAGTTGATGAACGTAGTTTTGGAAGAATAAAAGAATAAAAGAACAAAAATTGTGGGAGTTGATGAACGTAGTTTTGGAGTAGAAACAATAAAAGAGTTCATATTAATAGGAAGTGATAAGGAAAGAGGGGTTCACATATAAATACACTATCTTGGACATCTTTTATGATTGTGAGCACTCATTAAGTATGACATGCTAAAAGAGTTGACGGCGGACAAGACAACGTAATGGTTTATGTTTTCTCACATCTCAGTTAAAGTATGTTGGCATTGACCTTCCGAACATGTTGAGCTTGCCTTTCCCCCTCATGCTAGCCAAATTCCCAACACCAAGTAGAGATACTACTTGTGCTTCCAAATATCCTTAAACCCAGTTTTGCCATGAGAGTCCACCATATCTACCTATGGATTGAGTAAGATCCTTCAAGTAAGTTGTCATCGGTGCAAGCAATAAAAGTTGCTCCCTAAATATGCATGATTTATTAGTGTGGAGAAAATAAGCTTTATACGATCTTGTTATGGAAGCAATAAAAGCGACGGACTGCATAATAAAGGTCCATACACAAGTGACATATAAAGTGACGTTCTTTCGTACTAAGATTTTGTGTATCCAACCCTAAAAGCGCATGACAACCTCTGCTTCCCTCTGCGAAGGGCCTATCTTTTACCTCATGTTCTTACTTTATGCTTTTATTTTGTGCTTGAGTCAAGTTGATCTTCACCTTTCCCTTTTTCATTTTATCCTTTGGAAAGCTCCTCGTGTTTGAAAGATCATGATATACATATCCAATTGGATGTTTGTTAGCATGTGCTATTATTGTTGACATCACCTAAAGGTGAATACGTTGGGAGGCAACACAATAAACCCCTATATTTCTCAGTGTCCGTCTGAAACTCCATAACCACAAGTATTGCGTGAGTGTTAGCAATTGCAGAAGACTATATGATAGTTGAGTATGTGGACTTGCTGCAAAGCTCTATTGTTGACTCTTTCTGATGTTATGATAAATTGCGATTGCTTCAATGACTGAGATTATAGTTTGTTAGTTCCTAATGAAGTTTGTGAACCATACTTGATATTGTGAATTGATTGTTACTTGAGCATAAGAAACTATATAATGGAATCTTTATATGTTGCTGTTATAAGAATGATCATCATACCCTCATGTCCGTATTTTGTTTTTATCGACACCTCTATCTCTAAATATGTGGACATATTTTTCGATTTCGGCTTCCGCTTGAGGACAAGCGAGGTCTAAGCTTGGGTTAGTTGATATGTCCATTTTGCATCATGCTTTTATATCAATATTTATTGCATTATGGGATGTTATTACACAATATATCTCAATACTTATGGCTATTCTCTCTTATTTTACAAGGTTTACCATGAAGAGGGGGAATGCCGGCATCTGGAGTTCTGGCTGGAAAAGGAGCAAACATTGGAAACCTATTCTGCACAGCTCCAAAAGTCCTGAAACTCCACGAAACAACTTTTTGCAATTAATAAGAATTTCTGAGTGAAAGAAATAGGCCAGGGGGCCCACACCCTGTCTAGGAGACAGGGGGGCACGCCCCCCCTAGGGTGCGCCCCATATCTCCTGGGCCCCTGGTGGGCCTCCGGCGTCCATCTTCTGCTATGTCATCACTTTTACCCTGGAAAAAATCGGGGGGAAGCTTACGGGACGAAACTCCGCCGCCACGAGGCGGAACTTTGGCGGAATCAATCTAGGGCTCTAGCAGAGCTGTTCTGCGTGGGACACTTCCCTCCGGCAGGGGAAATCACCACCAACGTCATGACCAACGATCCTCTTATCGGGAGGGGGTCAATATCCATCAACATCTTCACCAGCACCATCTCCTCTCAAACCCTAGTTCATCTCTTGTATCCAATCTTGTATCCAAAACCACAAATTGGTACCTGTGGGTTGCTAGTAGTGTTGATTACTCCTTGTAGTTGATACTTATTGGTTTACTTGGTGGAAGATCATATGTTCAGATCCTTAATGCATATTATTACACCTCTAATTATGAACATGAATATGCTTTGTGAGTAGTTACTTTAGTTCCTGAGGACATGGGTGAAGTCTTGCTATTAGTAGTCATGAGAATTTGGTATTCGTTCGATATTTTGATGAGATGTATGTTGTCTTATCCTCTAGTGGTGTCATGTGAACGTCGACTACATGACACTTCACCATTATTGGGCCTAGAGGAGGGCATAGGGAAGTAATAAGTAGATGATGGGTTCCTAGAGTGACAGAAGCTTAAACCCTAGTTTATGCGTTGCTTCGTTAGGGGCTGATTTGGATCCACATGTTTCATGCTATTGTTTGGTTTACCTTGATACTTTTGTTGTAGTTGCGGATGCTTGCAATAGGGGTTAATCATAAGTGGTATGCTTGTCCAAGTAAGGGTAGTACCCAAGCACCGGTCCACCCACATATCAAATTATCAAAGTACCGAACGCGAATCATATAAGCGTGATGAAAACTAGCTTGACGATAATTCCCAATGTGTCCTCGGGAGCTCCTTTCTCATTATCAGAAATTGTCCAGGCTTATCCTTTGCTACATAAAGGATTGGGCCACCTTGCTGCACCTTATTTACTTTGTTTACTTGTTATTCGTTACTATTTATCTTATCACAAAACTATTTATCACCTACAATTTCAGTGCTTGCAGAAAACCTTACTGAAAACCGCTTATCATTTCCTTCTGCTCCTCGTTGGGTTCGACACTCTTACTTATCGAAAGGACTAAGATAGATCCCCTATACTTGTGGGTCATCAGAGCCCAAGTGGGACTGAGGGAGTCCTGGATAAGGGGGTATCCGGACAGCCAGACTATGTACTTTGGCCGGACTATTGGACTATGAAGATACAAGATTGAAGACTTCGTCCTATGCCCGGATGGGACACTCCTTTGCGTGGAAGGCAAGCTTGGCGATTCAGATGTTAGATCTCCTTCTCTGTAACCGACTTTGTGTAACCCTAGCCCCCTCCGCTGTCTATGTAAATCGGAGGGTTTAGTCCATAGGACAAGAACAATCAGAATCGTAGGCTAGCCTCTAGGGTTTAGCCTCTATGATCTCATGGTAGATTAACTCTTGTAATACTCATATCATCAAGATCAATCAAGCAGGAAGTAGGGTATTACTTGCATCGAGAGGGCCCGAACCTGGGTAAACATCGTGTCCCCAGCCTCCTATTACCATTAGCCTTAGATGCACAGTTCGGGACCCCCTACCCGAGATCCACCGGTATTGACTTCGACATTGGTGCTTTCAATGAGAGTTCCTATGTGTCGTTGCTGTAAGGCTTGATGGCTCCTTCAATCATCAACAACGACACAGTCCAGGGTGAGACTTTTCTCCCCAGACAGATCTTCGTGTTCGGCGGCTTCGCGTTGTGGGCCAATTCGCTTGGCCATCTGTAGTAGATCGACAGCTACGCCCCTGACCATCAGGCCAGGTTCGGAAACTTGAATTACACGGCCGACATCCGCCGAGACTTGATCTTCGACGGATTCGGGCCTATGCCAGGAGCGCCAAACGGTAGCGACGAGCACACTTAGATCTGCTATCGGACAATATTCGGGATATCGCACCTGCGGCAGCTCCGGATCTAAATCCGGGGCAGATCGCGTCGTCCGAGGACGGGTGGATGGACCCCGCCACTGAGGCCGCATACTCATCGGCATTGGAGCCAAACACAGATTCCACCTCTAAGGAAATCTGTGCCACCGGCCCCCGGACTTCCTTCCGGTCATAGGCTCTGGACCGCGCACACATGGGCCCATCGAATCCGATTGGGCTCCGATAATGGAGTTCACCGTTGCGGATTTCTTTCAGCACTCGCCCTTGGGCGACGTGCTGAACTCATTAAGGTCTCTCTCTTTGTCAAGAGACTCCTGGCCGAACTATGTCCGGCTCGAGTGGGAAGCAGATGACGAAGAAATTTGTTACCCACCCACCACCCACTTCATTGCCACTGTCGATGATTTAACCGACGTGCTTGACTTCGACTCCGAAGACATCGACGGTATGGACGACGATGCAGGAGAAGAACAGGAACCACCGCCCACAGGGCGCTGGACAGCCACCTCCTCGTATGATATATATATATATGGTGGACACCCCCAAAGAAAACAATGGCGACGAGGCAATGGAGGATAACCCCTTAGGGAAGCAATCAAAGCATGGGCGTCATCGGCGCCGCTCTAAGCCCCACCACAGCAATACCGGCATAGTAAACGAAAACAATCCAGATGGTGATGAAGATGAATACAATCCCGATCAGCCTACCTTCGAGCAGGCCGAACAGGAAGACGGGCAGGTTAGCCCAGATGAACAGGCGATGGACGGATACTTGGAAGATGACAACTACATGCCTCCCTCCGAAGACGAGGTGAGCCTCGGCGACGATGAATTCGACATGCCTGAGGATCCCGTAGAGCAGGAGAGCTTCAAGTGCCGGCTTATAGCCACTGCAAGAAGCCTGAAAAAGAAGCAGCAGCAACTCTAAGCTGATCAAGATCTGCTCACAGACAGATGGACTGAGGTCCTGGCAGCCGAGGAATACGGACTCGAGTGCCCCACCAAAGGTTACCCAAAGCACAAGTTGCTACCTCAACTCGAGGAGGAGGCCCTAGAGCCTACACTAGCAGCACAGGACAAGGCTGACCGGCCACCTCGTGGCCGAGATAAAACGGCGTATCAGCCCGAATACCAGCCCGCACCTTGACGCCAATACACTACGGCCCGGGGCAATATGCAGGACCTGCGAGACATATTAGAAAGCAAAGCAGCACAGCCAAGATAGATCTATGGATCGCGGTGGCGCGCGCCAACACATGACGACGACCGTCATGTCGGATACACTAACAACAGGTCCGGCCGGGCCAAACATAACCGACCCGACTTAGTCGAACTGCGCAGTGACATAGCCCAGCAAAGAGGCGCCGCACACCCCCTCTGCTTCACTGATGAAGTAATGGATCATGAATTCCCAGAAGGGTTTAAACCTGTAAACATCGAATCATCCGATGGCACAATAGACCCCGCGGTATGGATCGAAGATTTTCTTCTGCACATTCACATGGCCGGCGGTGATGACCTACATGCCATCAAGTATCTCCCCCTTAAGCTCAAAGGACCGGCCTGACACTGGCTGAATAGCCTGCCGGCAAACTCCGTCGGCAGTTGCGAAAACCTGGAGGACGTGTTCCTCGGCAACTTCCAAGGCACCTACGTGCGACCACCGGATGCTGATGACTTAAGTCACATTATCCAACAGCGCGGAGAGTCCGCCAGGAAATTCTGGACTCGGTTCCTAACTAACAAGAACCAAATTGCCGACTGTCCGGACACCGAAGCCCTAGCGGCCTTTAAGCATAATATCCGCGACAAGTGGCTCACCCAACACCTCGGCCAAGAAAACCCGAAGTCCATGGCGGCCCTCACGACACTCATGACCCGCTTTTGCGCGGGCGAGGACAGCTGGCTGGCTCGCAGTAGCACCACGCCAAGAAACTCTGGCACTTCAGATGTCCGCGACAGTAACGGCAAGCCACGGCGCAATAGACATTAGCATCAGAACAATGGCGACAACACCGAAGATACGGCAGTCAATGCCGGATTCAACGGCTCAAAATTCGGTCAGCGGAAAAAGGCGTTCAAAAGAAACAATCCGGGATCGTGCAGTCTGGACCGCATACTCGACCGCTCGTGCCAAATTCAGGACACCCCTGATAAGCTAGCCAACCACACTAACAGATATTGCTGGGTGTTCAAACAGGCCGGCAAGTTGAATAACGAAAACAAGGACAAGGGGTTGCACAGTGATGATGACGAGGAGCCCCAGCGTCCGAACACTGGGGGACAGAAGAAATTTCCTCCCCAGGTGAAAACAGTAAACATGATCTATGCCACCCACTTTCCCAAACGGGAATGAAAGCGTGCACTAAGGGACATCTATGCGATGGATCCAGTCGCCCCAACGTTCAACCCATGGTCATCTTGTCCAAACACTTTCGATTGCAGGGACCACCCTACCAGCATCCGTCACGGCGGTTCAGCCGCATTGGTCCTTGACCCAATCATCGACGGATTCCACCTCCCGCGAGTCCTCATGGACGGTGGTAGTATCCTGAACCTGCTTTATCAGGACACAATGCACAAAATGGGCATCGATCCCTCAAGGATCAAACCCACCAAAACCACCTTCAAAGGTGTAATTCCAGAAGTAGAGACCCGCTGTACGGGCTCAATAAACACTGGAAGTGGTCTTCGGATCTCCGGATAACTTCTGAAACAAGGAGTTAATCTTTGATATCGTCCCTTTCCTTAGTGGCTATCATGCACTGCTTGGACGAACCACATTCGCTCGATTCAATGCGGTACCACACTATGCATACCTTAAGCTCAAGATGCCAGGACCTCGTGGGGTTATAACAGTCAATGGAAACATAGCCGCTCTCTCCGTACGGAAGAGCACACTGCGGCCCTCGCGGCAGAAGTACAAAGAAGCCTTCTTCGGCAGACCGCCAATTCGACGATGACAACCCGGAACACCGTCAAGCGAGTCCGGAGTACTCTGCAACAGGATCGTCAGGCACGCCAGGAGCGCAACTAGCAATCTGGCCTCCGCCCCAGCCCCATTCGGGTGGTATTTGTGCCGCGCATACACAACTACACACTCAAAATACCATGGGCATAGGTGGAGGCGCGATGACGATGCGGTCCACAGTGCGGTTCAACCGCCACAAGGCCCGTATAACTTTGCAACCTTCTATCTCTTTCAGGACCCTACTTTCGGGTAGCCCCTTCAAGAGAACCAGATCATCGGACTCATCACATGAGGGAAAACCAAGGAGGCAAGAGGCTTCGCGCACAAGGGAATACCCAGGTGGTCTCTGTTAATGATCGTTATACCTGTTTTACATACCCGCATGTGGCTTGCCCTTTGATAGGACATGTCAAATAGTCCTATGTGTTTCTGCTTAACGCATTAATTGTACACATACGCTTTGACGTATTATTCAAATAACAACGGGAAACAATATACAGCGTCAGCTTATTATTACTATCTTCATATTTTCCCTTGAATGTTTATTTAATATTGCATCCATACACTCTGGTACGTTCAGTTTGCCAGGGGCTTCTTATTGTGCCCCATAACATGGCAAGTAAAGTCCAAACACTTTCGACAGTGCGGCACCCTGAACTTATAGCATTATATGCATCAGCTCCGAATCATGTCTTGGGTCAATGGTTGGGTTTGCCCGGCTCCCTTGTTTTGGTACCTTACGTTCCGTTATATCGGCTAAGGTAGCGCAGGGAGAACTACTGCGATTGTGTCCCGATTCTTCGGACGAGCACCTCAATAGAGAAAGCCGAAAACTGACTGTCATGATGCGGCGAGAGCTGGTCGCTGTTTGAGAGGTACTAAATCCTTAAAGATTTTTTCCGCTTAAGGCGAGGAATCGGCCTTGCCCGATTTAGGCATGTATAGCGCCCCAAGTTCGGCCTTCCGAATCTAGGGGCTTCGCTGAAATTTAAAATTGTAGAATTCTGTGGCTAAGTGAGAGTTATAAAGCCGAATAGTCCGATTTCCTGGTTCGTTGCGCTAAACACCTCCATAAAGGACCAAAATTTTGGATAAAGAGTGTTTGGGTTTTCCACGAACACCCCAGTACTAGTTACACGGGGGCGGAAGCCGAAGGCTGGCCTACTTTCAGAATTTTATAAACAGCCACACAGAAGGTAATACTTTAAATCAAAAAGCGTTACATAACGCACATGAATTCGTTTCCATATTATAGAACGGCACGAGTACATTCACTCAAAAATTATGTCCTTGGTACATTCATCGGCAATAAGGCGAGCGCCTTTCATAACACCATCATAATATTTCTCTGGGTAGCGATGCGACTTACCCTCCGGCGGTCCATCCTTCACCAGCCTCTCCGCATCCATCTTAGCCCAATGCATCTTCGCGCGGGAAAAGGCCCGGCGGGCACCCTCAATACAGACGGATTTCTTAATAACTTCAAGCCGCGGACAGGCATTTACCATCCTCTTTACAAGGCCGAAGTAGCTGTCGGGCAGGGGCTCACCAGGCCACATCCGGACTATGAGGTCCTTCATGGCCAGTTCGGCCGCCTTGTGGAGTTCGACCAATTGCTTCAACTGGTCACTTAGGGGCATTGGGTGTTCGGCTCCAGTATACTGGGACCAGAACAACTTCTCCGTTGAGCTCCCCTCTTCGGCACGGTAGAACTCCGTCGCATCCGATATGCTGCATGGCAGATCTGCGAATGCCCCTGGAGAGCTCCGAACTCGGGTAAGTAAAAGAAATGTCTCCTCCACATGCTTACTTTGCATAATGAATGCCTTACCCGCTGCTATCTTCTTGGCCGCCTAGATTTCCTGGAGGGCCTTTTGAATGCTTGCTTCGGCCTTGGCGTCTTTTGCACTCTGGAGGGCCTTTGCAAGCTCAGACTCTTGCGTCTTGAAGTCATGCTCCAAGGACTTGAATTTCTTGCCGAACTCCTGGAGCTCTTGTTGTACCTCGCACACCCGAGCATTTTTTTTTCACCCTCAGTGCGCTCCGTGGCCGCTTTGTCTTCGGCCTCGGATAGCGCTTTCTTTAGGGCCACCACTTCGGTCGTGGCCCCTATTAAAAAATCATGATGCTTTTTGTTAGCGTCACCAATTTTTTTTCCTCTATATGACATAGGGATGGGGTATCACTTACCTTTGTTCTCTTCGAGCTGCCTCTTCGTGAGGCTAAGCTCTTCCTCGGCCTGCTTCAGGTCCCGTTTGAGCCCGGCAACCTCCGCTGCGCGGGCAGCAGCAGCCAGCAGCAACACCTGCTTATTCACATAGACATGTACTGTTAGACTCCTGCGGTTTAAATTTGACACTTTGTTTGGCTTTTCTTTCCGAACACTAAACAGAGTATCAGGGGCTACTGTCTATTGGGTGATAATTTCTCACACTTTTGATTACTTACCTCGAGGCCTCTTATGAGGCTGGTGCAGGCTTTGGTCAATCCACTTTTGGTGAACCAAACCTTTTTAATCACCGTACTCATAAGAGTACGGTGCTCTTCATCAATGGAAGTGCCGCGAAGTACTTCCAGCAAATTATTCGATGCCTCCGGCGGGACGGAGGTCATCGGCACGGCCGGCTCGCCCTCCTTAGTGAGGGGCTACCTACCTAAATCTGGAACCTTTGGAGGTTCCAGTGCAGTGTCCGACTGGGAGCCCAACTTGCTGCGGCTCTCGTCAGCATAGTCTATGGGGATCTTACCCCCCATGTGCCCGGTATCTGGGATTTCTCCTTGGGGCGTCTCCAGAAGCGTCGCCCCCTGTTCCGGTATCCTTTGGGACAACACCTCAGTGTCATCCGCGGGCCAAGGGGAGGTGGCCATCGGGAGTGAATTCATCTCTGACTTGCCTAGAGACCCATCCAAAGAGGATACCGCGAGATTGGACCCGGCCGGACTGCAAATGCGTGTTAGGCGTTATTGCAAACTATGAAGTTAAGGCGCACAAAAAGTATTACAGAGTGCGGATACTTACGATCTCGCCAGGGGCTTGCCCCTGGGCAGCCACTCCTCCTCGCTGTAGGCGGCCGTGGTGGAGTGATCCGGAAGGGACGCCTTTCCCTTCTTCGGCGTCCTGGCCTCCCCCTGTGGGGCGACTTTTCTTTTCTTCTCCCCCCCAATGCAGGGGGGAATTTCTTCATGTTTCCCCCTGTCTCCGTGGGAGGAATCTACCTCGCCGTCCTAGGACGACGAGTCTATCGCGGCCCTGCGCTGGAGACCTTTCCTGGTCCCCGCGGCCGCTTTCTTGGACGTTTCGGCCTCCCCGGATGGGGTGGCCTTCTTCTTCTTCTTCTTCTCCTCCCCTTCGGGGGACGAGCACGCATCATCGTCTTCGGACGAGGAGTTCGGTGCAACCTTGCGCCGGAGACCCTTCCTGGTCCCCCTGGCCTTCTTTCGGCCTTCTTCTCCGGCACCTTGTAAGGCGCTGGAACCAGCATCTCCGTCAGGAGTGCGGTTGCTGGATCTTCCGGCAGCGGAGCCGGACAGTCGATCCACTCCGCCGTCGCCATGTAATCCTGTTTGGATAAGCATGGTGACTTAAAATCCTCCCACGAATATGTTGGGAAAGGTACATCTTCTGATGTTCAAAGAACTTACTGGCTTGGCGAGTCGTGTGGCGCTGAGTCCGCGGTCCTCGGAAGTGGGAGGAGGAACTTCACTGGCCTTGGACAGCACCTTCCAGACGTCCTTATGCGTCATGTCGAAAAGCTATCGCAGCATCTGGTGTTCGGCCGGATCGAACTCCCACATATTGAATGCCCGTCTCTGACATGGGAGGATCCGGCGGACGAGCATGACCTGGACCACGTTGACGAGCTTGATCTTCTTCTTTATCATGTTTTTGATATAGTTTTGAAGACCGTTCAGCTCCGCAGATTCGCCCCAGGCCAGGCCCTTCTTTTCCCAGGAGGTGAGCTGCATGGGGATTCCGGATCGGAATTTGGGGGCCGCCGCCCAGTTGGCATCGCACGGCTCGGTGATGTCAAACCACCCCGATTGCCACCCTTTCACGGTCTCCACGAAGGAGTCGTCAAGCCAGGTAACGTTGGGCATTCTGCCCACCATGGCGCCTCCGCACTCCGCTTGCTGGCCGCTCACGATCTTCGGCTTCACGCAGAAGATTTGAAGCCACAGGCCGAAGTGGGGCTTGATGCGCAGGAAGGCCTCGCACACGACGATAAACGTCGAGATGTTGAGGACGCAATTTGGGGCTAGATCATGAAAATCTAGCCCATAGTAAAACATGATCCCGCAGATAAATGGGTGAAGTGGAAATCCTAGTCCGTGGACGAAATGAGAGAGGAACACTACTCTCTCCCGAGACTTTGGAGTGGGGGTGATCTGTCCCTCTGCCGGAAGCCTGTGCATGACATTTTCGGCCAGGTATCCGGCCGCCCTAAGCTTGGTAATGTCCTCCTTCGTCACCACTTGCCTCCTGCTCCGGACATGCTGCGAATGGTCCTACGGAGAAGGTGAGAACTTGGGCGTTGTGGCTCGAGAGTGCGAGACTGGATGAGCAAAGGAGGAAGAAGGCGTGGGTAAAAATGGGGGACCCTTGTCTCTTTATAGAGGTGGCGAAAACTATGCACCTCCCCACTTGCCTGTTAAAATCGCTTATTTTCCAAGCGCCACGTTATTTGGCACGGTTGGGTTACCCGTACCCGTATTAATGAGAATCTCGTGATAAGGGGACATGATCTCTGCTTCAACAATACGTGCCAAGGAAACCGCCTCGCAACATGTGCGGTGGCTGGTTGTGAGAAAAAGGTTCGAATAAAGACCCGTCCATGGTGTGATGCCACGTTATCTAAAGTTGTCAGCAGATTAGATTTGTGGAATATTGTTCTCGCTACGGTGGTATGTGAAATTTGTCTTGCAGAGCTGGACACGATTTAAGTGTTCGAAATCTACTTTGGAGTATTCGGAGATGGAACCCGCCTTGCAATGCCGAAGATAATCTGCGCGCCGGACTCATCATCATTGAAGCCTAGTTCAGGGGCTACTGAGGGAGTCCTGGATAAGGGGGTATCCGGACAGCCGGACTATGTACTTTGGTCGGACTGTTGGACTATGAAGATACAAGATTGAAGACTACGTCAAGTGCCCGGATGGGACACTCCTTTGTGTGGAAGGCAAGCTTGGCGATTCGGATGTTAGATGTCCTTCTATGTAACCAACTCTGTGTAACCCTAGCCCCCTCCGGTGTCTATATAAACCGGAGCATTTAGTCCGTAGGACAAGAACAAACAGAATCATAGGCTAGCCTCTAGGGTTTAGCCTCTACGATCTCGTGGTAGATCAACTCTTGTAGTACTCATATCATCAAGATCAATCAAGCAGGAAGTAGGGTATTACCTCCATCAAGAGGGCCTGAACCTAGGTAAACATCGTGTACCCAGCCTCCTGTTACCATTAGCCTTAGATGCACAGTTTGGGACCCCCTACCCGAGATCCGCAGGTTTTGACATCGACAGGGACTCCTCCCACTTGGGGCATGCCTAGGGCCGGCCTCCTCTCCCTCCCTCCTTTATATATGGGCGGGGGGGAGGCGCCCCTTGAAGACACACCAATTACTCCAAGCCGTGTGCGGCGCCCCCCTCCACAATTTACGCCTCCGGTCATATTCTTGTGGTGCTTAGGTGAAGCCCTGCGCGGATCACATCACCATCACCGTCACCACGCCATCATGCTGACAAAACTCATCTACTTCCTCTACCCTCTGCTGGATCAATAGCTCGACGGACGTCATCGCGCTGAACGTGTGCACAACTCGGAGGTGTCGTACGTTCGGTACTCAATCGGTCGGAACGGGAAGACGTTCGACTACATCAACCACGTTAAGCAAATGCTTCCGCTTTTGGTCTATGAGGGTACGTGGACAGACTCTCCCCCTCTTGTTCCTATGCATCTCCTAGATAGATCTTGCATGTGCATAGGATTTTTTTTGAAATTGCATGCTATGTTTCCCAACACCAAGCATCGTTCTTGCCATCTCAATGAGTGTCCGGTTCTTCCTCTCAACAACTCCATTTTTTTGAGGTGTGTACATAGCCAAGAACTCATGTGAAATCCCTTCTTCGTCAAGGAAGGTATCCACATTGGTGTTCTTGAACTCCACTCCGTTGTCACTCTGAACCTTCTTGATCTTCACTTCAAATTTATTTTGGTCCTTCCTAGCGAAGTTCTTGAAGATGTTTTGGACCTGCAATTTGTCATCAAGAAAGAACACCCACGTAAATCTTGAAAAATCAACAACGATGACTAATCCTAACGAGTTACCACCGAGAATCTTGTAGGCGTTGGGACCAAAAAGATCCATATAAAGTAGCTCGAGTGGTCTTCTCGTCGTCATGATGGTCTTCACGGGATGACTTCCTCCAACTTGTTTTCATGCTTGACAAGCACTTCAAAGTCTATCCTTGTCAAATATAACATCTTTAACACCAAGGATATGATCACCTTTAATAAGCTTATCAAGATTTCGCATACCCACGTGATCTAACCTTCTATGCCACAACCAACTTTTAGAAGATTTAGCAATTAAGCAAGTTCTAGGTTGAGCCTTTTTAGTGAAGTCAACAATGTATAGATCATCTCTACGTATACCGGTAAAGACCATATTATGATTATCTCTTCAAAACACTTGGCAATCTACTTCAGTAAATAGGACATTGAAACCGAAATCGGCTAGTCTAGATAAGGAAAGTAAAAAGCCAACAGATTCAACAAGCATAACATTTTGGATGGAGCTGTCATGTGAGATGGCCACCTTACCAAGGCCAACCACCTTACCCTTTGAGTTATCACCAAAAGTGACATACTTCCAGGGACCATTATTTTCAACAAGCTCTCAGAACATATCCTTGTCTCTGGTCATGTGATCGGTACATCCACTATCAAGAAACCATTCCTTTCTCCTGCCATGTAACCATGAAGGTTAGCCATAAGACCAAAGTGTCTCATTGACTCATCAAGATCAAAGTCACTATCACCATCCTCATCATAATATCCATGTTCAACATCGTCTTTTGATTGATCATCACCTAGAGAGAGTGATTCATTAGATTTATGATCATGACCATGTGCATCTTTATGAATTCTAATGACTTGAGAAATGATGCTACTAATGACTCCAACATCTCCTACGGCACGCATGAGATCACAAAACTCAAATAGACAATCATCAAATTTAGGATCACTAGGTTTCTTCTTATGAAAAGCTATGGACTTTTGAAGAATCTCATCTAAATTTTTCAAAGAGTAGTTTGAAAGTGTTCCTCAAGATATCTCCATATAGTATACGCACATTCAAATGTAGGAAAGCATGCAAGCAAGTTTCTAGGCAATCCTCTTATGATAAGATTAATAGCTCTAAGATTATGGGTCATGTCAAGATACTCATCAGGGGTAGGATGCAAGGGATCAATAGGAGGCGCACAAGGGTGAGTAACGTACTTGTCCAAATTATATTCATTGAAAATCTCAAGCATCTCATCTTTCCAAGCACTATAGGACTCTCCGTCAAGCATAGGCACTCTACGTCTAATACTCCCAACCGTAGACTCATCCTTCTTCCTCCAATGGTGATTAAACCAAAGGAATGGAGACCAATGCTCTGATACCAATTGAAAGGATCAAGAAGAGGAGTCTAGAGGGGGGGTGATTAGACCCTCAACAAGCAAAAGTAGCAGTTTTTTTGTTCTTCAAGTTGAGGTGGATGTTTAGCACAATTTTAAGCATTCCCGATACATTTCAAGCAAGCATGGAAAGAGTATAAGCAGCATAAAGAGTAAAGCATGCTAGCTAAAAGAAAGTAAAGGTATGGGGTTGGGGTGTGCAAACGCAATGAAGACACAAAGCTTTTTGGCGTGGTTCCGATAGGTGGTGCTATCGTACATCCACGTTGATGGATACTTCCACCCACGAAGGGTAACGGTTGCGTGAGTCCATATTAGAGGGATCCATCCATGAAAGGTCCATGAAGAAGCAACCTTGTCTATCCCACCATGTCCATCACCCACGAAGCACTTGCCTCACTTGGGTAGATCTTCACGAAGTAGGCGATCTCCTTGCCCTTACAAACTCCTTGGTTCAACTCTACAATATTGTAGGAGGCTCCCAAGTGACACCTAACCAATCTAGGAGACACCACTCTCCAAAAGGTAATAGATGGTGTGTTGATGACGACCCCCTTGCTCTTGTGCTTCAAATGATAGTCTCCCCAACACTCAACTCTCTCTCACAGATTTGTCTATGGTGGAAAGAAGATTTGAGTGGAAAACAACTTAGGGAAGGCTAGAGATGAAGATTCTTCTAGTTGGATTGGAATGTCTTGGTCTCAACACATGAGTAGGTGGTTCTCCCCCAGAAAATGAGTAGTGGAAGTGTAGGCACGTTCTGATGGCTCTCTCTCGGATGGAGAAGGGGGTGGAGGGGTATATATAGCCTCCACACAAAATCCAACCATTACACACATTTGACTGAACTCGGCCAGACCGAATAGAAGAACTCGTGAGACTGATTCAGTTCAAAAAGTGAACGTTAGGAATCTCGATGGGGCCGGCATGATCAACTCCATGGGACCGATGTGCTAGGGATAGGGAAAAACCTCATCTCGGTGAGACCGATTGCATGAACTCGGTGAGACCGATTGCATGAACTCGGTGAGACCGATCGCATGAACTCGGTAAGACCGAGAGCCGTATCGGTGAGACCGAATTGACTAGGGTTTCTGGCACTGGCTATGTCAAATGAACTCGGTGGCGCCGGATAGATCAAATTTGTGGGGCCGAGTTGGACTTTAGGTTTTGTACATATGTGGAAATGAGAAAGTGGCTGAGGGTTTCGGAGCAATATCACTAAGCACTTTGAGCAAGTAGACCATTAAGCAACACCTCATCCCCTTTTAATAGTATTGACTTTCCTATGGACTCAATGTGATCTTGGGTCACTAAAATGGAAATGAAGAGTCTTGAGCCTTTGCCAATCTTTGTCCTTAGCATTTTGAAGGGGTTCCACATCCTCTTTTCCTTGACACGCCATTGTTGAACTCATCTGAAATGTACTCGATAAAGGTATTAGTCCAAAAAGAGATATGTTCTCATTAATTATCAAAATCACCAAGGGAGCACTTGTGCTTTCACATGGATAACCACTTACTCCACTTGGAAGGATGAGAGCTGATGAAACTTCTGACGTAACATTCAATTTGCTCGTTGACTCTCTCAGTTTACCCATCAGTAGCAGGGTGGTAGGCAAAACTCATATTTAGCTGGGTGCTAGTTCTTTGAGTCAGTGTTTGCCAAAAATTACTGGTGAAAACAGGGTCTCTGTCAGAAACAATATACTCTGGCATACCATGCAGTTTATATACATTGTCTAGGAACACCTCAGCAACTATCTATGCAGGAAAGGGGTGTTTGAGGGGCATGAAATGGACATATTTTGTAAACTTGTCTATGACCACCAAGATGCAATAGAACTAATAGGAAGGAGGTAACCTAGTAATGAAATCCATTGTAATAGTCTCCCAAGCTTTGTTCGGAACTGGTAATGGAGATAACAACCCTGGGTACTTCACTGTCTCAGGCTTAGCTTGCCGACACACTAAACTGGATTGCACCTTATCTTTAATAAAAAAATTCATGCCAGTCCATCTAAATAAGGAGTGGATTTTGTGATAGGTGACAAGAAACCTAGAATGACCACCAATAGGGCTATCATGGAAAGCAGAGAAAATCCTATCCTACAGCTCCAAGTTATTCCCCACCCAGATGTAGCCCTTGTATCTCACCAGTCCTTGTAGCAACTAAAAGTTAGGTCTAGTAGATGGATGCACAGCAAGCTCTTGATATAGAGTAACGCATTAAGAAGATGACATGATGTAGAGGGATAAACTCAAGCAACATGATATAAACCCCGTATTTTTATCCTCGATGGCAACAATACAATACGTGCCTTGCTGCCCCTACTGTCATTGGGAAAGGACACCGCAAGATTGAAACCAAAGCTAAGCACTTCTCCCATGGCAAGAAAGATCAATCTAGTAGGCCAAACTAAGCCGATAATTCGAAGAGACTTGCAAAGATATCAAATCATGCATAAAAGAATTCAGAGGAGATTAACATATTTCTCATAGATAAACTTGATCATAAACCCACAATTCATCGGATCTCGACAAACACATCGCAAAAAGAGTTACATTGATAGATCTCCAAGAAGATCGAGGAGAACTTTGTATTTAGATTCAAAGAGAGAGAAGAAGCCATCTAGCTAATAACTATGGACCCGTAGGTCTGTGGTAAACTACTCACAACTCATCAGAGAGGCCTTGGCGATGATGTAGAAGCCCTCCGTGATCGGTTCCCCCTCTGGCGAAGCGCCGAAAAAGGCTCCAAGATGGGATCTCACAGGTACAGAAGGTTGCAGCGGTGGAAATAGTTTTTCGTGGTGCCCCTAGATGTTTTCGGGGTACGTAGATATATATAGACAAAAGAAGTCGGCCAGGGGAGCCATGAGGGGCCCATGAGGCAGGGGGCGCCCCCCTAGGGCGCGCCTTGCACCCTCGTGGCCGCCTCGGCTGCTTCTTGATGTGCACTCCAAGTTTCCTGGATTGCGTTTGTTCCAAAAAGATCACTTCCGAAAGTTTCATTCCGTTTGGGCTCCGTTTGACATTCCTTTTCTGCGAAACACTGAGATAGGCAAAAAACAGCAATTCGGGCTCGGCCTCCAGTTAGTAGTTTAGTCCCAAAAATGATATAAAAGTGTATAGTAAAGCCCATAAACATCCAAAACGGGTAATATAATAGCATGGAACAATAAAAAATTATAGATACATTGGAGACGTATCAAGCATCCCCAAGCTTAATTCCTGCTCGTCCTCGAGTAGGTAAATGATAAAAACAGAATTTTTGATGTGGAATGCTAACTAGCATATTTCTCAATGTAATTTACTTTATTGTGGCATGAATGTTCAGATCCAAATGATTCAAGATAATAGTTCATATTGACATGAAAACAATAATACTTCAAACATACTAAGAAAGCAATCATGTCTTCTCAAAATAACATGGCTAAAGAAAGCTATCCCTACAAAATCATATAGTCTGGCTATGCTCTATCTTCCTCACACAAAATATTTAAATCATGCACAACCCCGATGACAAGCCAATCAATTGTTTCATAGTTTTATGTTCTCAAACTTTTTCAACTTTCACGCAATACATGAGCGTGAGCCATGGACATTGAACTATAAGTGGAATAGAATGGTGGTTGTGGAGAAGACAAAAAAAAGATAACATAGTCTCACATCAACTGGGCATATCAACGGGCTATGGAGATGCCCATTAATAGATATCAATGTGAGTGAGTAGGGATTGCCATGCAACAGATGCACTAGAGTTATAAGTGTATGAAAGCTCAACAAAAGAACTAAGTGGGTGTACATCCAACTTGCTTGCTCACGACGACCTAGGGCATTTTGAGGAAGCCCATCATTGGAATATACAAGCCAAGTTCTATAATGTGAAATTCCCACTAGTATATGAAAGTGAAAACATAAGAAACTCTCTACCATGAAGATCATGGTGCTACTTTGAAGCACAAGTGTGGAAAAAAGGATAGTAACATTGTCCCTTCTCTCAATTTCTCTAAAAAATATATTTTGGTGGGCTTCTTTGGCCTCTTTTTTATTTGGGCTTCTTTGGCCTCTTTTATTTTTCATAAACTCCAGAGTCTCTTCCCGACTTGTGATCATAGTCTCCATCATCCTTTCCTCACTTGGGACAATGCTCTAATAATGAAGATCATCACAATTTTATTTACTTACAACTCAAGAATTAAAACTCAATACTTAGAACAAAATTTGACTCCATGTGGATGCCTCCGGCGGTGTACCAGGATACGCAATGAATCAAGAGTGACATGTATCAAAGAATTATCAAGGTGGCTTTGCCACAAATACGATGTCAACTACATGATCATGCAAAAGCAATATGACAATGATGGAGCGTGTCATAATAGACGGAATGGTGGAAAGTTGCATGGCAATATATCTTAGAATGGCTATGGAAATGTCATAATAGGTAGGTATGGTGGTTGTTTTGAGGAAGGTATATGGTGGGTGCATGGTACCGGCGAAAGTTGCACGGCACAAGAGAGGCTAGCAATGGTGGAAGGGTGAGAGTGCGTATAATCCATGGACTCAACATTAGTCATAAAGAACTCATATACTTATTGCAAAAATCTACAAGTTATTGAAACAAAGTACTACGCGCATGTGATACGTCTCGAACGTATCGATAATTTTTGATTGTTCCATGCTATTTTATTACCTGTTTTGGATGTTTATGGGCTTTACTCTACACTTTTATATCACTTTTGGGACTAACCTACTAACCGGAGGCCCATCCCGAACTGTTGTTTTTTTGCCTATTTTAGTGTTTTGAAGGAAAGCAATATCAAAAGGAGTCCAAGCAGAATGAAACCGTTGGGAGCGATCTTTTTGGAACAAACGCAATCCAGGAGACTTGGAGTGGACATCAAGAAGAGAACGAGGCGGCCACAAGGGTGCCCGGCGCGCCCTGTAAGGGTGGGTGCGCCCCCCACCCACGTGGGGCCCTCGAGCGTCCACCAACCTAGTTCTTCCTCCTATACATATCCACGGACCCCGAAAACATCCAGGAGCACCACGAAAAACTATTTCCACCACGACAACCTTCTGTATCCGCGAGATCCCATCTTGGAGCCTTCGTCGGCGCTCCGCCGGAGGGGGAATCGACCATGGAGGGCCTCCCCATCATCACCAAGGCCTCTCAGATGAGTTGTGAGTAGTTTACCACAGACCTTCGGGTCCATAGTTATTAGCTAGATGGCTTCTTCTCTCTCTTTGATTCTCAATACAAAGTTCTCCTTCCTCTTCTTGGAGATCTATTTGATGTAACTCTTTTTGTGGTGTGTTTGTCGAGATCCTATGAATTGTGGGTTTATGATTAAGTTTATCTATGAGAAATATTTGAATCTCCTCTGAATTCTTTTATGTATGATTGGTTATCTTTGCAAGTCTCTTCGAATTATCAGTTTGGTTTGGCCTACTAGATTGATCTTTCTAGCAATGGGAGAAGTGCTTAGCTTTGGGTTCAATCTTGTGGTGTCCTTTCCTAGTGACAGCAGGGGCAGTAAGGCACGTATTGTATTGTTGCCATCGAGGATAAAAAGATGGGGTTTATATCATATTGCTTGAGTTTATCCCTCTACATCATGTCATCTTGCTTAGTGCATTACTCTGTTCTTATGAACTTAACACTCTAGATGCATGCAGGAGTCGATCGATATGTGGAGTAATAGTAGTAGATGCAGAAGCGTTTCAGTCTATTTGTTGCGGATGTGATGCCTATATACATGATCATGCCTAGATAATCTCATAACTATGCACTTTTCTATCAATTGCTCGACAGTAATTTGTTCACCGACCGTAACAATTATGCTATCTTGAGAGAAGCCACTAGTGAAACCTATGGCCCCCGGGTCTATCTTTTATCATATAAGTTCTCTATGTACTTTTATTTGCATTTTTTATTTTCCAATCTATATCATAAAAATACCAAAAATATTTATCTTATCATATTATCTCTATCAGATCTCACTTTTGCAAGTTACCGTGAAGGGATTGGCAACCCCTTTATCGCGTTGGTTGCGAGGTTCTTTTTTGTTTGTGTAGGTGAGTGGGACTTTTAATTGAGGAGCCTCCTACTGGATTGATACCTTGGTTCTCAAAACTAATGGAAATACTTACGCTACTTTGCTGCATCACCCTTTCCTCTTCAAGGGACAAACCAACGCATGCTCAAGACGTAGCAAGAAGGATTTCTAGCACCGTTGCCGGGGAGGTCTTCGCTCAAGTCATGACATACCAAGTATCCATCACAAACTCATCTCCCTCGCATTACATTATTTGCCATTTTGCCTCTCGTTTTCCTCTCCCCCACTTCACCATTGCCGTTTTATTCGCCCTTCTTCTGTTTGTTTTTTCTTTTGCTTTGATGTCTTACTTGGCTCGTTTGCTTGTTTGGTTGGAATAGTTGATTATTTATTGCTAAACAGAGAACCTAAGATCTATGGATCCTCATCCGCTTGCTAATCTTTTTAATGGATCCAATTATGATGAACCAATTGCTAGTGAGTTTTGTGCACTAGATTATCTTTATGAAGTTTTGCTTGAAATTCGTGAATCTGGAAATTGCGATGAAGAAATTTATGAAGAGATTCACGGTAACTCCTTGAATAAAAGGCATGATTGCAATGATTTTACTATAAATTCTCTTGATGTCAATTGTGCTAATAATATGCAAAACCCTAAGCTTGGGGATGCTAGTTTTGCTATGTCTACTACTTGATGCAATGATCATGATTGGGGTGATTCTTCTTATGATCTTAAAAATTTATTTAACCCCATGATGAATATGAGATTGATAATAGTGTTTGCAATATTATTGAATGTGGGTTTGGAAGAGTGTCAACTTTAGATCCCACATGTTTGGATTTTGATCAATCTTATGAAATTATTGATAAAAGTGGGCTTGGAGAGGTCATGACTTTAGTTAATGTTAATCCCACTATTTTGGAAGAGTGCCGAGTTTGCATGTATGTGGATCGTGTTGAAAATATTTTATGTAATAGCTATTTTGTTGAATTTACTTATGATCCCACATGTAATTATTATGAGAGAGGAAAATATGGTTGTAGAAATTTTTATCTTACTAAATTACCTCTCGTCTTGTTGAGATTGCTATCGTCTCTTTCTTCTCCCTTGCATATGCTAGTTTTTGCTTGCCTTGCAAATTTGTTTGCTTATAATATGCCTATGCATAGGAAGTTTGTTAGACTTAGATGTGTTTTCTTATAATATGCCTATGCATAGGAAGTTTTTGCTTGCCTTGCAAATTTGTTTGCTTATAATATGCCTTCGCGCTCGTCCATGGCAAACCGATAGGCGGAACGAACAGTGAAGATACCGTTCTTCTCCGGCGCTCAGGCGGTGATATCGTCGGTGCAGCGCGGCGAGGTGCGAATGCTGGATATCGCATCGACATCCGCCGGGAGGAAGTGTCGATGGAGAAGATCCATACGCCAGGACCCATCTGCCGCGAGCAGCTCCGCCACTCTCCTTAGCCGGCAGGTGCCTTGCTGCGTAATAGGTTGGCGCGAGGGTTCCCTCAGCACCCATCGGTGGTGCCATATCCGGCTATATAAAAGTGCATGTGAAAGGATGCTACATAGCTAAAATAAATTCAACATGTTCCGCAATTACGATACAAAATGTGCACCGAGCCGAATCATCCGGTTAACCAAATTATCGGTTAGAGATTTTTTGATGTCTTTCTTGGTTTCCAGCTTTGTTAACCCAATATAGAAAAAAATGAATGGTAGAAACTGAAAATTAGGTTTATACCAACTGTCCAGGCTCGGGAACAACTACGCGAGACTGTCGCTGATTTGAAGAAGAAAACATCAACTTAAAAAAATGTTAACGAGATTGAACTTTTTTTTGCGGATTTCCAGAAAAGGTTCACTAAAACAAGTTGCAAAAAAGAGTTCGAGATAAATTAAAAGATTCACAAATTTAAGAAAAAGTTCACAATTTTTTTTTAAATTAAACAGTTCACACATTTGAAGAAACAGAGAAAAAAAGGGGAAAACGAGAAACAGAAGAAGAAAAATGGAAAACCCCCAGGGTAAAACAAAAAAAATGCGATTTTAAAAAAACACGAAAAACCGGCACCATCATCTACACAGCCTGCAGGGAAATACGTACATGTGATAACGCCCTGGAGGCGGAACTATTGGCATGCATAGAGGGCGTACTATTGGCATGCAGAGAGGGCGTCGAGCTTGCGATGCACAGGACCCTGCTTCCCCTTGTTGTCGAGATGGACTGTGTGGAGGCGGTAATGATGATTAAGAGTCCCACGCGGGATCGATCAATATTCACGGCACTGGTGCAAGAGATTCAAGTGTTGATTGCTGATAGTACGAGGGAGATAGTTTTTACTCATATTAGCCGATCGCAGAACAAGGTCGCTCATTGCCTTGCTATGTATGGTAGATGCACACCTCGCATCGCGGTGTGGTTTGGGTCGGGGACTAGTGAAGTTGTTAGCATTTGTATGGCAGACTCTCCACCTTAAGTAATAAAGTCTCCTTTTCCCTCGCAAAAAAACACACACACACACACGAAAAACCAGGCTTGAAAGTTCACGAAGTTACATTTGCTATCCCTTCATCCATTTTTTTTAGGGTTCCTTCATCCATTTTGTTAGGCATATTAATATTGAGCACAATTAGCGAACGAGTTGTTCGTTAGTTCAGCCATGGCATGAGGGAGGAGTCCACGACTTCAGAAGAAAAGGCATGCACAATCTCCTCTTTAAATCGCTAACCGTACCAGAAGATACGCAATGGCATGCACGATCTCCTTTGAATGCTAACCGTACGAGAGAATAGCGGGGGCTCAAAGCTTCGGCGCCTAATTATTTCGGATTTCGTGGGAAAACTAGTACACCTAATAAAATGGGAAGGAAGAAGTACAGAAGAAGCAAAAAATAAAGAAGCAAATGGACACAACAAATAGGGAATGTTTTTCCCTCAAAAAAAAAAATAGGGAAGTGTTTACGCGCGGTGCGCCGGCGGAACGCTTTGGCCGGTCGCTTTCGCCTCGCTGGCGCTAGCTACAGGGAAGGCAACACGTGTACCTTATCTTCTCCCCAACACCTCCATCCACTCCGTCCTCGCGATTGCCCAAGCAGGAGACTCCATGGATCCAGGCCGGCCATTAGCTCATGCCTCTTGTACTTTTCGTGCACCCCTCGGGGACAACGCTGCTGCGCCGTTTCCATGGCTGCTCTCATCGCCATGGCCGCGCCGCCGCCTGATGGCCGCGCGTGAGAGAAGCTGCAACCGGCACGCAAAATGCTACAACCAATGACCCAAATAGCTTCAACCGGCAACATAAAAAGTTTCAAAAGACAAACAGAGTTGCTTGTCGCCGGCGCACTCCTGCAACAAAAGCTGCAATCGGTGGCCTGAAAAGCTACAACCAGCGACGGGAAAGCTTCAACCGAAAATACGAAGAAACTGATCGCCGGGGCACCAAGGACAAAAAAGCTGCATCCATTAAATTGAGGAGCTTCAACTGTTGAATTGAAAAGCTTCATCCCGCATTAAAGAAATTTTAACCGGCTTCATATAAAGATTCAACCAGCGAGCACATGACAAAAAGCTGCAATCGTTGACATGCAAAGCTTCAAACCTAATTTTGAAAAGCTTCAAACATTTTTTTTGATGCATCTGGCTACTGTGATTTTTTGCTGCAACCGGTGCCAGATTTTGCTACAACCAGCGGCAACGGAGTGTGGCCGGCGGCGAGCCATGGCGTTATCGCCATTGATTGTGTTGAGGAACGAGCGAGGGCAGGGTGGGCAGCACCGGCGAGGGGCGGGCAGGCGGCTACTGTCAACGGGCGAGGGGGAACGGACGCATGCTGCACGATGCTAAAAAAGACGACCGGAGACGGCTATGATCGACGGCGGTGGCGAGGCGAGCCGGTGGTGCGGCGGCGAGGCAAGCCGGTGGTGCGGCGGCGAGGCGAGGGGGCTGCGACCTTAAGATGAGTACGGCAACGGGAGACGCATGCGGACGGCGAGTCGAAGGAGACAGTGAGATGCAGAGGGGATTTCTTCTACGCCAATGTGTTGACGAAGACGAGGGCCATCGAACGGTTCTCAGCGACAAAATCGGACGGCTGCGGGCGGACCGGCCCAAATTTGGGCCGGTGCGCCGACGCAGATCAGTCGCCCAACAAATAACATGTCTCTTTTTTTTTGATATCAAGAGACTTTATTCCTCAAATAATGGAAAGATCGTTTACAAGGGAAGAAGAAATAAAGTCAGGAATAGCATCCCAAACACAAGAGGTACTGGAGCTAAAAGCATATTTTGCTATAGTATTCGCCACCTCATTGGCCTCTCTAAAACAATGTGAGAAATTAACTTGGCCAAATTCCTTCATCGGTTGTTTACTCTCCATCATCACTAGCATGGAAGGTCCTGCATAATCGTTCTCACCTTTCATGGCATCAACAACAAAAGAGCTACGGATTCAATTGTCAGCTTGCTACAGCCAATGCTCGCCGCCAAATAGAATCCATTTCTGATCGCAGTCATTTCCGCTGAGTCTACATTAGGAACGTGAGGCATGAGCCATGAGGCAGCCGCAATAAAATTTCCATTCTCATCTCGGGCCACTGCGCCAGAAGCTCCTGACAATGTTTTGGCGACGAATGAAGCATCAACATTTATTTTAACGAATCCTTCGGATGGCTTCTTCCAAATCTGATCGAGTTTACGCTTTGGAGACTTTGAGTTAGCAACTCGCATAAAATTGGTCAACAGAACTTTGATGGAGATGGCAGATCGCTCTGCATTTTGCACAGATTCGCCCCTCACCAACTGTCGCCATTGCCACCAAAGAAACCATGCAGCAAGTAGTGCTAGTTCAGCAGATGGCAAGTCTCCGATGACTGATTGTGTTTTAGCAAAAAATTCAAGTGTAACTGATCCTGACCTATCTTGCATAACCGCTTTTTGCACATCATCACAAAGTCCCAAGTCCTTCCATACATCTTTTACTCTGGCACACTTGAAGAGGCAGTGTTGTATGTCCTCAGGTCCCAAGGAGCAGATCGGGCATTGAATAGGTGTACGTATGTGCCTTCCTGAAAGGACCGCATAACATGGTAAAAACCCATGCAACACTTCCCATGCAAATATTTTAACCTTCCCTGGAATTCTTAACTTCCAGACTTCTTTCCAGATTGAATTCAAATTGACCTTGCCTTGACCATCTATTCTGTACCCTCGTTGCCCATGTTGATGTTCCCACTCTCGGTTGGTATGCAGAACATACAGAAAAGGTTCCCGATCTTGTGTAATTCCACCCGATAAAATCATCCATGCTATGCACATTCAAAGGGATTTGTAGTATACGTTGAGCATCGACAGGTGAAAAAATGTCTCGGATTAGGATTTCATCCCAAGAACCAGACTTAGGGTCAATGAGCTCATCAACCTTAGATAGGATGATGTTCCCTTTAGGAGTTATAACTTTTTTGCTCGGGCTAGATGGAATCCATGGATCGCTCCAAATATTAATTGCAGCTCTGGATCCAACTCTCCAAATGCATCCCATGTTAAAGGTTTGAATTCCCGATACAATACTCTGCCAGGTATAGGAGGAACCCTTCTTTGCTCTAGCCTTTAGGATATTTCCATCGGGATAGTACTTAGCCCTTAACACACGCGCACACAAAGAATCTGGGTTCTGGATTAGTCGCCAACATTATTTTGCTAACATAGCAAGGTTGAAACTATGAAGGTCTCTAAATCCCATGCCCCCTTCCTTCTTCGGAGTACACATCTTACACCACGCAAACCAGTGCATTTTCTTTCTGTCCTCCTCATCTCCCCACCAGAATCCCGATATCTCATCAGTTATGGCCTTGCAAATACCTTTGGGTAATTTGAAAACTGACATAGCATGTGAAGGTATTGCTTGCGCCACAGATTTCAGCAAGATTTCCTTTCCCTGCATAGACAAAACTTTCTCCTTCCAGCCTTTCAGACGTTGGCACACTCGGTCAATTAGGTGTTGGAAACAGTCACTTCTGTCCACCCCAACCATAGTCGGGAGACCCAAATATGTATCGGAGAGAGCTTCAGTTAATATATTTAATTCCCTGCAAATATCCTCTCTCACATAGACACCAGTGTTTCGGCTAAAATAAATACTGGATTTGGCATTACTAACCATTTGTCCAGAGCTTTGACAGTAAGTTTCCAGCACCTTCTTCGATGTTCTTGCATTGCTGATATTAGCCTTCATTAAAATTAAGGAGTCATCTACAAAAAGAAGATGTGATATAGACGGCGCATTTCGACAGACTTTAACTCCTTCAGTTCTCCCAATATCCTCCTCATGAGCTAGAAGCCTTGAGAGACCCTCTGAGCAAATTAGAAATAAGTACGGGGATAGCGGATCTCCCTGTCTCAATCCCCTTGTCGGCACAAATTCATCAGTTTCAGTGCCATTAAAACGAATCTTGTAACTTACCGATGATACGCATTCCATGATCATCTCCACCCATTCTTCTTGAAATCCCATTCTCATCATCATGTTACGCAAGAAACCCCGGTCAACTCTATCATATGCTTTGTGCATGTCCAGTTTTATAGCACAGTAACCATTGGAGCCATGGGTCTTTTTCTTTATCGCATGAAAGCTCTCATAAGCAACCAAAACATTGTCAGTAATAAGTCTACCCGGGACAAAAGCACTCTGAGTTGGGGATATAATTTCAGGAAGTATCTTTTTCAATCTATTAGCTATCATCTTCGAGATAATTTTGTAGACCACATTACACAAGCTAATCGGTCTATATTGGGTGATTACCTCTGGATTGTCTACCTTGGGGATAATCACAATGTTAGTTGCATTCCACCCGGTTTGTATTTTCTTCTTATTTATAGCATCAAGAACCTCTTTGGTGAGCTCATCACCAAGTATATGCCAGAATCTCTTGAAGAATGAAGTGTAGAGACCGTCCGGGCCAGGGGCCTTCACGTCCCCGATTTGGAACAGTGCCCTCTTAACTTCATCCCCTGTGTAATCTACGCACAAAAAGTCATTCATTGCAGCTGAAACACTTGGCTTCACTGATGCTAGAAGTCCCTGGTCAGTATCCCCTGCCTCTGAAGTGAACAATGACACAAAATAGTCCCGCACCAGGGGCTTAAGGCTGTCATTTCTTTCCACCCATCCATCCATAGTGTCCTTAAGACGCTTAATCATATTTTTCTTCCTCCGCATAGAAGCGTACTGCTGGAAATATGAACGGTTCCGGTCTCCATGTCACAACCAAGTCACCCTGCCCCGTTGGGCCCAATATATCTCGTCTTGCTCCAGTATGTTTTCTATAAGAACTGTAAGTTCCTTCTGCCTCGCCTTAACTTCATCGTTCATAGGAGCTCGCATGAGCTTCTCTAGTTCTTTTTGAACTTTCCTCAACCTCGATTGTGAACTTTTGAGTACCGTCCGATCCCACTCATGCAGATCATTATGGACAGACTCAAGCTTGTCTCGTATGCTCGGACACACGCCATTGTGTACTGCTTTTTGCCATGCAGTTCGGACGATTTCATCCACTGAATCTTCTGCTAACCAACGTGCCTCAAATCTTCTTTCCTTCCTCTGGCGATCAGCTACATCACAGAGATGGTTTGTGTCTAGACAAATAGGCCGATGGTCAGATTTTCCCATCTCCAGGTTTATCAATCCTGCCCAAGGATGCATTTGCGCCCATGACTGGTTAGACACCGCCCTGTCTAGTCTTTCTCTTAATCCTCCTCGAAACCAAGTAAACTTATCTCCTTCATAACCAATATCTTCTAGGGAGCAGTCTGATAAAGCATCCTGAAAAGCTTGCATTCTTGACTGATGCCGAGGGGCTCCCCCTTCTTTTTTAGAAGAGTAGAGAATCTCATTGAAGTCCCCTATTACTGTCCACGATAGATTTTGTGAATGCAATTCACGTAAATTATTATAGGTATGGTCCTTGTTATTCCAACAAGGTTCTCCGTATAAACAAGTTAGTCTCCAAGTGTCCCCATTCGATTCTTCAACTGACACATCAATATAGTCTAATGTAGTTGTCTGGGAGTAGATCCTCACCTCCTTCTTCCAGACTAACAAGAGACCACCTCTTCGACCATCTAGACTTGGAGCTACTATCCTGTGGTCCATCTTTAGTTTCTTCTTAACCTCATCTGCCTGAAGATCATCAAGGTGCGTCTCAGACAGGAACAAGACATCTGGGCTATGCCTTCTCTGAATATCGAGAAGCGAGCGGAATGTCGGGGCACCAAGGAGGCCCCGACAGTTCCAGCTTATGAGTTTCATTATCCTTGGTGGTACTCCAACCACTCCCAACCACAAGAAAAACTTGAAGTAAACCTTGAGGGTTGCAGTTGGAATCTCCTATGTTGCACATTTTTTGAAGATTTAAAACGAAATAGAAAACAAGACGTGGGCTAAAAATACATACACCTCGTATCGGCGTGGGCGGCCTATTTTCTAGAAAGACCATCCTATCCTTTATTATGAAGCGGTATGGAGATAGAGATTATGATACAGTCACACATCTCTTGACATATGCTTCTATTTTTTCTGGCAAATCTACTTTGTGCCAGACAACTACTTATTGACTATGCTCCAGCCGATTCAGCAAACACCACGGCTACAACTATAGTATTATTACTAGCAGGCAGAAGGCGCGGCCGCCGCACCGGTGGCTCATCCCGCGCGTGCATGAATGTTGTTTTCTATTTTAAGATGAGAAAAGGAATGCCAATGGGTTTGAGGTCGAGCTGGTTGCAATGATTTATATAGAGGAATCCTTTTCATACACACTGTAATTCTTTGATCCCTGCGTACCATTGTTAGATTTGACTGCAGAAGATCAACGGTGAAGCGGTATGCCACACCGTTCACATGGGGAGTGTCTCCTTTATATGCATATTTGAATGCTTGTACGGCTTCCCAGTTATCAGCGAAAGAGAAAAACACCTTTTCCTCGCTCATCTTGTGGATGATTGGCTGAATCTCTACGCCACTCTTCGATTTATAGCAGTGACTATTGTTGCAGGAGAGAGGTTGAACAATGAATGTATAGTGCCACATGGCACAAAGTCTTGTGTAGAGTTGCGCATCACCCATGAATACAGAAATAATTGTTGTTGGGGTTCATTGTAGCACTATACATACGGAAAATCAATCGATGCTGAGTGTTTCAGTAACGCAAGTAGTTCAAAGGAAACTTTGGTATTGATTAGGTGAGTGAACTAATTTACAATCTAGACTTGAATAAAACTTTATCTATAAGTTATTCATTTTGTTGTATATGCCTTTTCTCTGTCACAACATGGCAAAATTTAGAATAAAATGCAGAAAGAATCATTTTAAATTTGCAAGGGACAATTTTGTTGAGTTGAAAATTAGGCCTAGCCTATTAGGCCACGGAATGCTAATTTGGTTTACTTGCGTGTGATAAGGCTAAACATGTAGAAAGCTTTACGAATTATGAAGAGAGTGGCTTAATTTTGGATCTCCACCTATATAAAATTTAACGTAAGATTTGCCAATTTTCTATTTATTTTTTTCATAGTATTGAGCAGCTAAGGGGTCGTATATCATAGGAATCTTCTTGATGACTCCGTTGATCGGCCTTTAAGTGGTATACTTGTGTTTACTGTGCACTATCTATGGAAGCCAAAAGATATAAATAGGGTTTTTCAGAATAGAAACAAAGGAGCTAATTTGTTTTTTTTAGTTCGCCGAATAGCCTCTTGGCATAAAGAATTGTGTAAATTTAAAAATGTCTCTCCTATTTGATATAATATTGTTTTCAAATATATATTTTTGATAATTTTACCCTTTGTTTAATCTTCTTGTGTTCTTTTTTTTTTACTAAAAGTACTGTTCACGATAATGTTCATATAAGGCAAACTGTGGCAATGATTAAATACAGTTAATGTTCGTCCGAAATTACAGTTTATACAAATTTACTATTCATCCAAAATTACCATTCATGCATAATAACTGTTTTCTAGTGCACTATTCGTTTGTACCACGTGTAGCCCGGGGGAGAGCCCCCAACCACAACGGCGGATGCACCTGGTGCGGACTTGTTTTGCCACTTTATATATTGTATATATTTTTACCAAAAGGTATAAGACTTATATAGTATTACATATAAACCAGTCCTCACAAAACTACCTTAAGAATAAGAAATTATGAGCAAGTCATTAAAGAAATCAAGTCGTCTTCGTTCTGCATCCACGGGGAACGCGCCATGCAGAAAACTCACTGCCTTCTTTGGGCCTCCATTTTAGTTGAGCAATCTTATTGAAAATTCAGGAGTTTGAAGAACCATTGATCGAGACGTTGATGTAGGTCACAAGGTGTCGATAATCACTATTTGGACATACCATCATCCTAGAGAAGATTACACCGAGGAGGTCTAGAAGATAAACCCAACTTCGAGCACAGAGAAGAGGGGACACAAATCTCAAATGCCCCGATTTGCAACATATTCCTCTTCACAGGCACCGCCAACCACCTAGACAAAACAAAGAAAAATTTGAGGCCCAAGATCTGGCCCCGACGAAGTTCAGCTCAACATGCCCTCGAGGCCAAAGAACAACATCGAAACATGAACAAGGCGATGAGGAACTTATTCCTCGTCGCCGATGATGCCACCATCTCATCACCTTTAGCCAAGCACTTAGAATTAATCTTAACTAAATTTAGGACAGCCCAAGACTACAGAGACAACCTAGACCAAGGTTTCCCCACCTCACTAGTGTCACAAGCCCGCCGAAGGCGGAGGAGCCTTAGAAGGAAATCCTAGCGCCATTTTTTCTTAGGAGGTGGCAACGGTTGTTGTAGAGACAAAGTGGTCGTTGTTTTCCTCATGACGACAACTAGTTTGTAGACAAGAAGAGAACCATCAAGACCACAATATCAACGAGTTGATTCACAGGAAGAAACCCTTAAAAAGGAACCTCCATAGTTTTGTTTATCACACATTGTATCATTTCAGCACTTTCAAGAAGGACTAAGGCCATCTACAACCGGAAGGTCTAGTTTAAGCCCCAATACGTTTGGGCGTTGTCCACGCGTGATGTTTCAAGCCCTCATTTATCTATGTATGTACTTACCCCTCACACCCCCAAACTTTTCCCCTAAACACCTAGTCACATGCATATGATTAGTCAGGACGAAGAGAGAGAAAGAAAAGAAAGAATAAACAAAGAGAGAAAGTGGTCTGGGGTGGGCCAAATCAAACTTTGTAGACTGCCTAGACACCCTTATAGATGAGTCGGATATTAGGGTTCAAGGACAGCCTCGACGTATAGGCGGAAAGTGAAGGATCCGGTTGGGTGGCTTTTTTATGGACCGGGCCATCCGCCCAGACGTTTGGATAGGATTTGAGGGGTCCGCTCTAATGTGCCATACTAGCCCTCAAAATAATTTGGTCTTGCATATCCCCTTAGACAAAGTGACCAAATTTATGAATAAATTACATTTACTATGAGGTGTAGAGAGATTTAATGGTAAGTACTCCCTCTGCTCCTTTTTATTCTGCATATTAGATTTCTCTGAAGTCAAAGTTCATAATTTGACCAATTTATAGAAAAAATATATTAACACTCATAATACAAAATCAATATTATTGTAGTTGTTGATACTTTTTTCATATAAATCTGGTCAAACCTTATAAAATTTGACTTCACACAAATCTTATATGCAGAGTAAAAAATACCGAAGGAAGTATGCTATTTTTTTGACAAAGGGCGTTTTCTATTGACTCATAATGAAGCATCAAGAGGATACAAACATAATGAGTATACACCCTGCCTCTGCATAGCTAAGATGCACACGGCCAACATCAACGCACGCACACAAAAAAACCACGTTGGCAAAAGCAAAGTCATACAAGACCGAAGCTTGCCTACGCGAGAGAAAAATTGAGGCCATCGAAAGAACCATCGACAAAATGCTGCAACGACCATCAGCACCAACCATATCTTGACAACATATGACTTGGAGTAAGATTCTTCAACAGCAACGTCTTCAGGAAGGGAACAACATGCTAGCACCGTCATTGCCGGGTCCAACCATCAGAGGTGAGACCATGGATTTTCACCCTGAAGATTAAGTCTCAACAAACTCCAAGCAAAGCCTTCAACAAGTTCACGACAGAAAGCGACACCATTGCCAGGTATGACCAACTAGGGTCCTACCATGGGTTTTCACCCTAGAGCTCAAGACTAGGTACTTAAGAAGCACCACCAATTCGAAGTCCTCCTATGTTGTCGCCTCCACTTTCCACGATCTCAACAGCTACAAGTGCGCATGGTCATGACGTATTCCACGCAAATGATGACCATGCCCTCACAAAGACTGAGCCCCAACAAGAGTTGCTCTCTACACAACGCCATGGACGAGGGAGGAAGGTCATAGCACTACCAAAAATCCCCAACAGGAATAGTTAGGCAGTCAAGCATCATCCTCCTAAGTGGCAACTGGTGGCCGATCTGTACAGACAACACCATCATATGCCAACTTTTACTCTTTTGTCCTCTGTTGTGGCAACAAATCATCAGCTGACATCGTACAAAGGAGGAGGAATATCTGATCTGGTCGACAAATATTTTTTCCGGCTGTTCTCAATGCCACTGCTGCTGCACAACCTTCACTACTGCCTCAAGTCATCGCATACACATCACCTCACGCCGCTATGTGGAAGATCCTGCCACGCAACAGTCAGCAAGCCCAACTAGGGGAGGCGTCCCGCAGTGATAGATATGCAGTCACCCGAGACCAACGGATATGTACGTTGAAAACAACCCGAACGCAACTCGCCCTTGAGAACGGTCGCTGCGATCCAAGGCATGAGAATCCTGCCGCTCAGCCCTCTTAGTCGCGTTGCAGCCACCAACAACCATCGAACTACAGCCAAGCCATGATGTCTGCTAGAATTTTGTCGGTATTTTTCCAAAGAGGAAGGGGTGATGTTGTATAGCGATGGTAGGTATTTCCTTCAGTGATGAGACCAAGGTTATCGAACTAGTAGGAGAACTTCCTCGCACCACGTAAACAACACCTGCACACAAATAATAAATACTCGCAACCCGACGTGTTAAAGGGGTTGTCAATCCCTTTCGGGTACATCGCCTCAAGATAGGCAAATAACGTGAGGTAAAAGTGGTAGATAGAATAAATAGATTGCGGAACAAATAAATTGCAGCAAGGTATTTTTGTATTTTTGATTTAATAGATCTGAAAATAAATGCAAGAGAAAATAGATCGCAAAGGCAAATATGATGAAAAGAGACCACGGGGCCGTAGGTTTCACTAGTGGCTTCTCTCGAGAAAAATAGAAAATGCGAAAACAATTATTGTTGGGCAATTGATAGAACTTCAAATAATCATGACGATATCCAGGCAATGATCATTACATAGGCATCACATTCAAGATTAGTAGACCGACTCCTGCCTGCATCTACTACTATTACTCCACACATCAACTACTATCCAGCATGCATCTAGTGTATTAAGTTCATGAGAAAACGGAGTAATGTAATAAGCACAATGACATGATGTAGACGAGATCCGTTTATCTGTTGCGGTAGATATAGATCTCATCTTGTTATCCTTAGTACCAATGATACATACGTGTCGGTTCCCCTTCTGTCACTGGGATCAAGCACCGTAAGATCGAACCCACTACAAAGCACCTCTTCCCATTGCAAGATAAATTGATCAAGTTGGCCAAACAAAACCCAAATATCGGAGAACAAATACGAGGCTATAAGCAATCATGCATATAAGAGATCAAATAAGACTCAAATAACTTTCATGGATAAAAACATAAATCTGATCATAAACTCAAAGTTCAACAGATCCCAACAAACACACCACCAAAAGACTTACATCATATGGATCTTCAAGAGACCATTGTATTGATAATCAAGAGAGAGATAGGAAGCCATCTAGCTACTAACTACAGACCCATAGGTCTACAAAGAACTACTCACGCATCATAGAAGAGGCACCAATGGAAGTGGTGAACCCCTCCATGACGGTGTCTAGATTGGATCTGGTGGTTCTGGACTATACGGTGGCTGGATCAATATTTCGTCGACTACCCTAGGGTTTCTAGAATATTGTGGTATTTATATAGCAAAGAGGTGGTTCGGGGGGCACCCGAGGTGGGCAGCACCCACCTGGGCGCGCCTTGGCCTCCTGGTGCACCCTGGTGGGTGATGCTCCCTTCCAGCAGCTCCCTAGGTGCTTCCTTGGCCCATTGGCTTTCTTCTAGCCCAAAAAAATCCTCCATGAGTTTCGTTGCATTTGAACTCCGTTTGATATTGATTTCCTGCGATGTAAAAAACATGCAGAAAACAGCAACTGGCACTGGGCACTATGTCAACAGGTTAGTACCAAAAAATGATATAAAATGACTATAAAATGATTGTAAAACATCCAAGAATGATAATATAATAGCATGGAACAATAAAAAATTATAGATACGTTGGAGACATATCAAGCCACAACGGGATCAATATGGTTGTTTGCGCCTCCAGGAATAAGCCACCATGGTAGAGGAGCGCGCCGCCGGGTGGGAGCACCGCGTCCAGGTGGGCAAACCCCGCCGCCACAGCAGCATGCATCGGCGGTGACGGCGGAGTGGATGGCTCCGGTGAGGAGGAAGACTTGGCGGCGGCGCTTGGGATTCACCGGGTAGCTCCTCCCGAGCAACACAGGAGTCGGTTATTTTCTTCAAGAAAGTACACTACAAAAAAAGACACATCCATGATATTTTGGCCCGAACAATTTTTTTTCGGTCATGCTTATGGCACTTCTATGACGATAATTGTGACAAAAACATGTATCATCATAGATGTGGTGCGCTCTTATATCTATGACAAAAAAATCATGACAGAAAATGGGCTTTTCATCCTGGGCGGGCTAGAGACGCACCTTCATGACATTCTTTCGGTCGTCCATGACGGAAAAAATCATGGTAGAAGCGAGGGCGAGGAAAATATTTGGGAGTTCCCGGTTACAGTGGGTGGTCGGGGCCGAGCGATGCACTATGGTTTGCGTGTTTCTCTCGTACACGTGCGCGCGTGTGTCTGAGGCGTTGGGCTCTAACTAAACCTGAGCAAGACACCTAGCTACGTTACTGAATCTGAGCAATCTATCCCTTGGCCGTTAACTGAACCCAAGCGATTCATTCGCTACTGACTGAACCCGAGCGATCAATCACTGTTGCTACTTGCTGAAGTTGATCGAGCCCCCGTGCGAGACGTAGCCAGCCGGTGTTGGGTTGCCTTTCAATGAATAGTGACCACTGCTACCGTGCGCGCGGTACGTAGAACGAGTCGAGACGTGGTGAGTCAAGCCGATTGGTTGGCTGTGGATGAATAGTTCCCGTTGGGGTTGGATGAATAGGACCCGTGGTAGTAGGCCATTGCCTCTGGATAATTAGGACATCGAGGAGGCCGCCACCCTAGCCGATTGGGGTGGATGAGCAGGATCCCGTGGAGGCTATATGAACAATAGCCGGTGGAGGCTGGAGGACGGCGGTGGATGAACAGTACCCCCGAGGAGGCTGGAGCGAGAGGCAGTAGACGGTGGATGAATAATAGCCTGTGGAGTTCCATTTTGTGGTACGCCACACCCCTCCCGATGAACAGGACCCTGTTTCGACGGTAGGCACTCCAACATAAGTTCGTTTCCTCCATTTTGTGGTACGCTAAAACCCTCCCAATGAGCAGAATCCTGTTTCGATTGTAGGAGGTCGAATAGAAGGCCATTTCCTCCGTTCTGCGGTACGCCATGCCTCATTTCGGCTGTTTCGTCCAAGCCGGTTGGCTTCCGATGAACACGACGCATTCTGTTGCCTCCTGATGAACATGATGCAGTTTCTCCGTTCTGACCCAGCCGGTTGGTTGCCGATGAACAGGACGCTGTTGCTGCCGTCTGCTACCTCTCCATGTACACGAGCCCTTGTCGTATGTATGCGCGAGTAGGCGTTTGAGACCCCCCCGTATGTACGTACGTGGACGTATTTTTTGGCATGTGGTTGTACGTACATGTACATGGTTTAGACCGGACTACCGGAATTGATACATCGGGGGATCTACTACTACAGATGCCGTTACTTGATCGGCCACGGTTCATCGTTGTAGAGAGACTGATTGACCAGTATGTACGTACACGTTTGCGGCCAGACAAACAACGCTATGTACGCTTCGACCGAGTGGGTACCAGCTGTTAGGGAAGATAAGGATGCACTTCCCTCCGTGCGAAGATATAGCTGTCGGGTCCCAGCTGTCAGGGGGAGGAATCATTTTTATTTTGCTAGTAATAAGGAGACACTTCCTTGTGTTCAAAGATGTAGCTGGTAGGTCGAGCAGTCAGCCTCACTGCCTAAAGTCCTCTTCCGATGGTTGTCCTTCGTTAACTATGTTGACCACGCCGCGCCGAGAGCACCAAGGCGGTGGACGTCGGTGAGGCCTAGGAAGGGAATGACGTGCAGCTGGAGAAGACGCGATAGTGGATGCCCACGCGAAGGGGAGTACGAGGGCTGACTGCTTCGGCTGCAATGTGAGGTTGTCGTCGCCGGAGAATAACAGAAGGTGTGGGTGAGTAGAGGGATGTCATGGCCAGCGGTGGTAGCATAGCATGCCACGGGAGGCAAGAGCAGGCGGTACGGCGGGCGCTGGTTTGGACGGCTAGAACAAGAAGACCAGAGGCTGAAGACGCATCACAGCAGTTGGATTAACATCCAACGGTCACTGCACCTAGAATTGTTTGTTGACTAAGTTGACAAAGCCCTGCTTACGCGTCAACTTAGTAGGCCCACAAGTCAGCGTCCAAATCTGGTGGGTCCCAACTAGCATGGGGAATCATTTTTTGCACATAATAAGGTGGCACTTCCTTGCGTGCAATGATGTAGCTTGTGGGTCCCAGCTATGAGGGAGAGGAAACTTTTTTCGCATAATATGGAGGCACTTGCATGCGTGCGAAGATGTAACTGGTGGGTCAAACCTGTCAGCGGGAGAAATCATTTGTTTTCGCATAATAAGGAGGTACTTGCTTGCGTGCGACCATGTACCATGTGGGTCCCTACTGTCAGCCACTCCACGTACATCCATCTTCCAATGGCTGTCGTTTGTTGACAAAGTTGACCACGCCGACCCGAGAAAACCAACACGATGGACGACGATGAGGCCTAGAAAGGGAACAACCCAGAGCCAGTGAAGACACATCAGTGGATGCCCACACGGAGGGGAGTATGAGGGTTCACTGGTTCGGTTGCGGTGTGAGGCTACTGCTACCTCTTGAGCATGCGTTGGTTTTTCCCTTGAAGAGGAAAGGGTGATGCAGCAAAGTAGTGTAAATATTTCCCTCAGTTTTTGAGAACCAAGGTAACAATCCAGTAGGAGGCTCCACGCAAGTCCCTCACACCTACACAAACAAACAAGAACCTCGCAACCAATGCGATAAAGGGGTTGTCAATCCCTTCATGGCCACTTGCGAAAGTGAGATTTGATAGAGATAATATGCCAAGATAAATATTTTTAGTATTTTTATGATATAGATTGAAAAGTAAAGATTGTAAAATAAAGTAGATCGGAAACTTATATGATAGAGAATAGACCTGGGGGCCATAGGTTTCACTAGTGGCTTCTCTCAAGATAGCATAAGTATTACGGTGGGTGAACAAATTACTATCGAGAAATTGATAGAAAAGTGCATAGTTATGATAATATCTAGGCATGATCATGTATATAGGCATCACGTCCGCGACAAGTAGACTGACTCCTGCCTGCATCTACTACTATTACTCCACACATCAACCGCTATCCAGCATGCATCTAGAGTATTAAGTTCATAAGAACAGAGTAACGCATTAAGCAAGATGACATGATGTAGAGGGATAAACTCAAGCAATATGATATAAACCCCATCTTTTTATCCTCGATGGCAACAATACAATACGTGCCTTGCTGCCCCTGATGTCACTAGGAAAGGACACCACAAGATTGGACCCAAAGCTAAGCACTTATCCCATTGCAAGAAAGATCAATCTAGTAGGCCAAACCAAACTGATAATTAGAAGAGACTTGCAAAGATAACCAATCATACATAAAAGAATTCAGAGGAGATTAACATATTTCTCATAGATAAACTTGATCATAAACCCACAATTCATTGGATCTCGACAAACACACCGCAAAAAGAGTTACATTGATAGATCTCCAAGAAGATCGGGGAGAACTTTGTATTTAGATTCAAAGAGAGGGAAGAAGCCATCTAGCTAATAACTATGGACCCGAAGGTCTGTGGTAAACTACTCATAACTCATCAGAGAGGCCTTGGCGATGATTTAGAAGCCCTCCGTGATCGATTCCCCCTCTGGCGGAGCGCCGGAAAAGGCTCCAAGATGGGATCTCACGGGTACAGAAGGTTTCATTCCGTTTGGGCTCCGTTTGACATTCCTTTTCTGCGAAACACTGAAATAGGCAAAAAAACAGCAATTCGGGCTCGGCCACCGGTTAGTAGTTTAGTCCCAAAAATGATATAAAAGTGCATAGTAAAGCCCATAAACATCCAAAACGGGTAATATAATAGCATGGAACAATAAAAAATTATACATACATTGGAGACGTATCAAGCATCCCCAAGCTTAATTCCTGCTCGTCCTCGAGTAGGTAAATGATAAAAACAGGATTTTTGATGTGGAATGCTAACTAGCATATTTTTCAATGTAATTTACTTTATTGTGGCATGAATGTTCAGATCCAAATGATTCAAGATAAAAGTTCATATTGACATGAAAACAATAATACTTCAAACATACTAAGAAAGCAATCATGTCTTCTCAAAATAACATGGCTAAAGAAAGCTATCCCTACAAAATCATATAGTCTGGCTATGCTCTATCTTCCTCACACAACATATTTAAATCATGCACAACCCGATGACAAGCCAATCAATTGTTTCATAGTTTTATGTTCTCAAACTTTTTCAACTTTCACACAATACATGAGCGTGAGCCATGGACATAGCACTATAAGTGGAGTAGAATGGTGGTTGTGGAGAAGACAAAAAAAGATAAGATAGTCTCACATCAACTAGGCATATCAATGGGCTATGGAGATGCCCATTAATCGATATCAATGTGAGTGAGTAGGGATTGCCATGCAACAGATGCACTAGAGCTATAAGTGTATGAAAGCTCAACAAAAGAAACTAAGTGGGTGTGCATCCAACTTGCTTGCTCACGAAGACCTAGGGCATTTTGAGGAAGCCCATCACTGGAATATACAAGCCAAGTTCTATAATGTGAAATTCCCACTAGTATATGAAAGTGAAAACATAAGAGACTCTCTATCATGAAGGTCATGGTGCTACTTTGAAGCACAAGTGTGGAAAAAAGGATAGTAACATTGTCCCTTCTCTCAATTTCTCTCATTTTTATTATTTTGGTGGGCTTCTTTGGTCTCTTTTTTTATTTGGGCTTCTTTGGCCTCTTTTATTTTTCATAAACTCCAGAGTCTCATCCCGACTTGTGGGGGAATCATAGTCTCCATCATCCTTTCCTCACTTCGGACAGTGCTCTAATAATGAAGATCATCACACTTTTATTTACTTACAACTCAAGAATTACAACTCAATACTTAGAACACAATTTGACTCTATGTGGATGCCTCCGGTGGTGTACCGGGATATGCAATGAATCAAGAGTGACATGTATCAAAGAATTATCAAGGTGGCTTTGCCACAAATACGATGTCAACGACATGATCATGCAAAAGCAATATGACAATGATGGAGCGTGTCATAATAAACCGAATGCTGGAAAGTTGCATGGCAATATATCTCGGAATGGCTATGGAAATGCCATAATAGGTAGGTATGGTGGCTGTTTTGAGGAAGGTATATGGTGGGTGTATGGTACCGACGGAAGTTGCGCGGCACAAGAGAGGCTAGCAATGGTGGAAGGGTGAGAGTGAGTATAATCCATGGACGTGACATTAGTCATAAAGAACTCATATACTTATTGCAAAAATCTACAAGTTATTGAAACAAAGTACTATGCGCATGTTTTGATTGTTCCATGCTATTACATTACCTGTTTTGGATGTTTATGGGCTTTACTCTACACTTTTATATCATTTTTGGGACTAACCTACTAACCGGAGGCCCAGCCCGAACTGTTGTTTTTTTGCCTACTTCGGTGTTTCCAAGGAAAGGAATATCAAACGGAGTCTAAACGGAATGAAACCTTTGGGAGCGATCTTTTTGGAACAAACGCAATCCAGGAGACTTGGAGTGGACATCAAGAAGCGAACGAGGCGGCCACGAGAGTGCCCGGCGCGCCTTGTAAGGGTGGGCGCGCCCCCACCCTCGTGGGCCCCTCGAGCATCCACCGACCTACTTCTTCCTCCTATATATATCCACGGACCCCGAAAACATCCAGGAACACCACGAAAAACTATTTCCACCACGGCAACCTTCTGTATCCGCGAGATACCATCTTGGAGCCTTCGCCCGGTGCTCCACCGGAGGGGGAATCGACCATGGAGGGCCTCTCCATCATCACCAAGGCCTCTCAAATGAGTTGTGAGTAGTTTACCACAGACCTTCAGGTCCATAGTTATTTGCTAGATGGCTTCTTCTCTCTCTTTGGTTCTCAATACAAAGTTCTCCTTCCTCTTCTTGGGGATCTATTTGATGTAACTCTTTTTGCGGTGTGTTTGTCGAGATCCTATGAATTGTGGGTTTATGATTAAGTTTATCTATGAGAAATATTTGAATCTCCTCTGAATTCTTTTATGTATGATTGGTTATTTTTGCAAGTCTCTTCGAATTATCAGTTTGGTTTGGCCTACTAGATTGATCTTTCTAGCAATGGGAGAAGTGCTTAGCTTTGGGTTCAATCTTGTGGTGTCCTTTCCTAGTGACAGCAGGGGTAGTAAGGCACGTATTGTATTGTTGCCATCGAGGATAAAAAGATGGGGTTTATATCATATTGCTTGAGTTTATCCCTCTACATCATGTCATCTTGCTTAATCCGTTACTCTGTTCTTATGAACTTAATACTCTAGATGCATGTAGGAGTCGATCGATATGTGGAGTAATAGTAGTAGATGCAGAAGCGTTTCGGTCTACTTGTTGCGGATGTGATGGCTATATACATGATCATGCCTAGATAATCTCATAACTATGCACTTTTCTATCAATTGCTCGACAGTAATTTGTTCACCCACCGTAATAATTATGCTATCTTGAGAGAAGCCACTAGTGAAACCTATGGCCCCCGGGTCTATCTTTTATCATATAAGTTCTCTATGTACTTTTATTTGCATTTTTTATTTTCCAATCTATATCATCAAAATACCAAAAATATTTATCTTATCATATTATCTCTCTCAGATCTCACTTTCGCATGTTACCGTGAAGGGGTTGACAACCCCTTTATCGCGTTGGTTGTGAGGTTCTTTTTTGTTTGTGTATGTGAATGGGACTTTTGAGGAGCCTCCTACTGGATTGATACCTTGGTTATCAATACTGAGGGAAATACTTACGCTACTTTGCTGCATCACCCTTTCCTCTTCAAGGCACAAACCAACGCATGCTCAAGAGGTAGCAAGAAGGATTTCTAGCACCATTGTCGGGGAGGTCTTCGCTCAAGTCATGACATACCAAGTATCCATCACAAACTCATCTCCCTCGCATTATATTATTTGCCATTTGCCTCTCGTTTTCCTGTCCCCCACTTCACCCTTGCCGTTTTATTCGCCCTTCTTCTGTTTGTCTTTTCTTTTGCTTTGATGTCCTACTTGGCTCGTTTGCTTGTTTGGTTGGAATAGTTGTTTATTAATTGCTAAACAGAGAACCTAAGATCTATGGATCCTCATCCGCTTGCTAATCTTTTTAAGAGATCCAATTATGATGAACCAATTGCTAGTGAGTTTTGTGCACTAGATTATCTTTATGAAGCTTTGCTTGAAATTCGTGAATCTGAAAATTGCAATGAAGAAATTTATGAAGAGATTCACGATACCTCCTTGAATAAAAGGCATGATTGCAATGATTTTACTATAAATTCTCTTGATGTCAATTGTGCTAATAATATGCAAAACCCTAAGCTTGGGGATGCTAGTTTTGATATGTCTACTACTTGTTGCAATGATTGGGTTGATTCTTCTTATGATCTTGAAAATTTATTTAACCCCCATGATGAATATGAGATTGATAATAGTGTTTGCAATATTATTGAAAGTGGTTTTGGAAGAGTGTCAACTTTAGATCCCACATGTTTGCATTTTGATCAATCCTATGAAATTTTTGATAAAAGTGGGCTTGGAGAGGTCATGACTTTAGTTAATGTTAATCCCACTATTTTGGAAGAGTGCCAAGTTTGCATGCATGTGGATCCTGTTGAAAATATTTTATGTAATAGCTATTTTGTTGAATTTGCTTATGATCCCACATGTAATTATTATGAGAGAGGAAAATATGTTTGTAGAAATTTTTATCTTACTAAATTACCTCTCGTCTTGTTGAGATTGCTATCGTCTCTTTCTTCTTCCTTGCATATGCTAGTTTTTGCTTGCCTTGAAAACTTGTTTTCTTATAATATGCCTATGCATAGGAAGTTTGTTAGACTTAGATGTGTTTGTCACATGTTTTATGATGGTCTCTTTATGCTTCAATTATTGTCTTTGATGTGAGCATCATTGAAATCTCAATGCCTAGCTAAAAAGGCTTTAAAGAAAACCGCTTGTTGGGGGTCAACCCAATATTTTTCCTTGATGTTATTCAATAAATGATTAATCTAGCCTCTGGTTGGATGTGGTTTTATGTTTTAATTAGTGTTTGTGCCAAGTAGAACCTATAGGATAACTTACGGTGATAGTTAATTTGATTCTGCTGAAAAACAGAAACTTTGCTCTCATGAGAAAAAATTCAATAAATCACAGAAACGTGATTTTGCGTTGATTTATTTTGCTGCAGACCAATAGACAAATTGACTAGGACTTCCTATTTTGGTAGGATTTTTAAGGTACCAGAAGTATTCGAAAGTTACAAATTGCTACAGACTGTTCTGTTTTTGACAGATTCTGTTTTTCGTGTGTTGTTTGCTTATTTTGATGAATCTATGGCTAGTATCGGGGGGAATTAACCATACAGAAGTTGGAATACAGTAGGTTTAACACCAATATAAATAAATAATGAGTTCATTACAGTACCTTATGTGGTTGTTTTTCGTTCTTGGACTAACGGAGCTTATGAGATTTCCTGTTGAGTTTTGTGTTGTGAAGTTTTCATGTTTTGGGTAAAGATTTGATGGACTATGGAATAAGGAGTGGAAAAATCCTAAGCTTGGGGATGCCCATGGAACCCCAAGATATTCAAGGACAACCAAAAGCCTAAGCTTGGGGATGCCCCGAAAGGCATCCCCTCTTTCGTCTTCGTATATTGGTAACTTTACTTGGAGCTATATTTTTATTTACCACATGATATGTGTTTTACTTGGAGCGTCTTGTATGATATGAGTCTTTGATTTTTAGTTTACCACAATCATCCTTGCTGTACACACCTTTTGGGAGAGATCCACATGAATTAGAATTTATTAGAATAGTCTATGTGTTTCACTTATATCTTTTGAGCTAGATAGTTTTGCTCAATGTGCTTCATTTATATTTTTTAGAGTATGGCGGTGGCCTTATTTTGAAGAAATTGTTGATCTCTCATGCTTCACTTATATTATTTCGAGAGTCTTTTAGAACAGCGTGGTATTTGCTATGTTTATAAATTTGGTCCTAGAATGATGAGCATCCAAGTTGGGTATAATAAAAACTATCATAGAAAGTGCATTAAAAGCTATGATCAATTTGATGCTTCATAATTGTTTTGAGATATAAAGGTGGTAATGTTAGAGTCATGCTAGTTGGGTAATTATGAAATTTAGAAATACTTGTGTTGAAGTTGGTAAGTCCCGTAGCATGCACGTATGGTAAAAGTTGTGTGACGAATTTGTTGCACGGGGTGCTCTTTTAATTGCCTTCCTTATGAGTGGAGGTCGGGATCACGCGATAGTTAAGTCCTACCAACCCTTCCCCTAGGAGCATACATAGTAGTGCTTTGCTTCGAGGGCAAGTAGACTTTTGCAATAAGTATATGAGTTCTTTATGACTAATGTGATTCCATGGATATACACACACTTACCCTTCCACTTTGCTAGCCTCTATTATGCCGCGCAACCTTCGCCAGTATCATGCACCCATTATTTACCTTCCTCAAAAGAGCCACCATACCTGCCTATTATGGCATTTCTAGAGCCATTCTGAGATATATTGCCATGCAACTTTCCACCGTTCTATTTATTATGACACGCTCCATCATTGTCATATTGCTCTCTGCATGATCATGTAGTTGACATCGTATTTTTGGCAAAGCCACCTTCATAATTTTCATACATGTCACTCTTGATTCATTGCATATCCCGGTACACCACCGGAGGCATTCACATAGAGTCATATTTTGTTCTAAGTACTGAGTTGTAATTCTTGAGTTGTAAATCTATAAAAGTGTGATGATCTTCATTGTTAGAGCATTGTCCCAAGTGAGGAAAGGATGATGAGGACTATGATTCCCCCACAAGTCGGGATGAGACTTTGGACTTTATAAAAATAAAAGAGGCCAAAGAAGCCGATACAAAAAAAGAGAGGCCAAAGAAGCCCACAAAATAAAAAATGAGAGAAAAGAGAGAAGGTACAATGCTACTATCTTTTTCCACACTTGTGCTTCAGAGTAGCACCATGATCTTAATGATAGAGAGTCTCTTATGTTGTCACTTTCATATACTAGTGGGAATTTTTCATTTTAGAACTTGGTTTGTATATTCCAATGATGGGCTTCCTCAAAACGCCCTAGGTCTTCATGAGCAAGCAAGTCGGATGCACACCCACTTAGTTTCTTTTGTTGAGATTTCATATATTTATAGCTCTAGTGCACCCGTTGCATGGCAATCCCTTCTCACTCACATTGATATCTATTAATGGGCATCTCCATAGCCTGTTGATACACCTACTTGACGTGAGACAATCTTCTCCCTTTTTTGTCCTCACAACCACCACCATATACCACATATAGTGATATGTCCATGGCTTGCGCTCATGTATTGCGTAAGAGTTCAAAAAGCTGAAGCGCGTTAAAAAGTATGAACCAATTGCTTGGCTGAAACCGGGGTCGTGCATGATGGGAATATTTTGTGTGATGAAAATGAAGCATGGCCTAACTATATGATTTTGTAGGGATAAGCTTTCTTTGGCTAAGCTATTTTGATAAGGCATGATTATTTGTTAGTATGCTTCAAGTATTACTATATTTATGTTTTATAAGCTTTTATCTTGAATCATTTGGATCTGAACAATCATGCCACAATAAAGAAAATTACATTGACAATTATGCTAGGTAGCATTCCACATCAAAAAGTCTGTTTTTATCATTTACCTACTCAAGGACGAGCAGGAATTAAGCTTGGGGATGCTTGATACGTCTCCAACGTATCTATAATTTTTGATTGTTCCATGCTATTATATTACCTGTTTTGGATGTTTATGGGCTTTACTCTACACTTTTATATCATTTTTGGGACTAACCTACTAACCGGAGGCCCAGCCTGAATTGTTGTTTTTTTGCCTATTTCAGTGTTTCGAAGGAAAGGAATATCAAACGGGGTCCAAACGGAATGAAACCTTCGGGAGGGATATTTTTGGAACAAACGCAATCCAGGAGACTTGGAGTGGACGTCAAGAAGTGAACGAGGCGGCCACGCAGGTGCCCAGCGCACCCTGTAAGGGTGGGCACGCCCCCCACCCTCGTGGGTTCCTCGAGCGTCCACTTACCTACTTCTTCCTCCTATATATATCCACGGACCCCGAAAACATCTAGGAGCACCACGAAAAACTATTTCAACTGCGGCAACCTTCTGTATCCGCGAGATCCCATCTTGGAGCCTTCGTCGGCGCTCCGCCGGAGGGGGAATCGACCACAGAGGGCCTCTCCATCATCACCAAGGCCTCTCTGATGAGTTGTGACACTACAAAAAAAAATACACTTCCGTTATGATACGTGTTTGTCACAGTAGATCGCGTTTTTTGTCATGCATGTACATCCATGACAAATTTATGACAGAATCAAGATTGTCATACATGTGCTGTCGTAGAAGTGTTCCATGACATTACCAAAATTATCATCACGGAAGTGTCCACTTCCATGACGATAAATCGCGCGTCACAGAAGTGCTTTCGTCAAGGGTGACCGACACGTGGCATCCACCGTAACGGAACGCCGTTAAGCTATCGGCTCGGATTTTGGATCCGATAACCCGTTAACAGCCACGACCAATGCTGATTTTCCACGTGTAAAATTGTCATTGGCTGACGGATCCACGTGTCAGCTCCGCGTTGGCCCAGGTGTCACTCATCCAACGGTCGAGATGGGCCTATGATATGTTGACACGTGGACCGGCCCAAAAGTGGCCCACAAAGTTTAAATGGGCCGGCCCAACCGAAGGCCCATAAGATTTAGCGGACCATAATGGGACGGCCCAGCTAAAGGCCCACAAAATTTAGCGGACCATAATGGGCCGGCCCAGCTAAAGGCCCACAAGATTTTGCGGACCACAATGGGCCGGCCCAGCTAAAGGCCCACAAGATTCTGCAGACCATAATGGGTTGGCCCAGCTAAAGGCCCAACATTCTCTGTCAAATCGGCCCGCCAACGGCCTGGTCTAAACTTGTCATCAATGGGGCCCATGGTCACTTCTGGCCCGTTAACAGTCCGCTAAGTAATTGAGCCAAACGGCCCGGTGTATTTCCGGCCTGTGAAAGGTCCGGCTTCATTTGGGCCCATTTACAGGCCATCGAAACTTTCAGCCCATAAACGACCGTGAAGGATTTGGGTCATATTCGGCCATGTCTGTCATTTGGCCTATTAGAGGCCCACTATAGATTTGCGCCACTTTCGGCCTATTGTCATTTTCAGCCTGTTAACGCCGGACGTAAACCATGGGCCATATGTGGCCCAACGTCATATCGGGCCCATTAACGGCCCATATAAAAATGACGATAATCTAGCCTGACCAAAGTTCCGGCCTGTTAAAGGCCCGTGTATTAGGTCGGCGCATTTACGGCCCGTCCGAATTTCGGCCTGTCAAATATCCGCATCGTAAATGGGCCACCATTTCGGTCTGCTAAGTCCAGTGGGTTATTTGGCACAATCAGGGCCCGATCTCACTTTCGGTCTATTAAAGGCCCATGTTTTTTATGGGCTCGAGATATTTACACCTGTAAACAGCCTATTTTTACGAAGGGCCCAAATTATGTTTAGGCCTGTTAAAGGCCCACTATGGGCACAGGCCTACTAGAAAAATTTGAAAGCTTATGCTAATTTAAGCCCAGATATTTTTAGTGGGCTACATGCCAATTTCGGCCCGTAATCGTTTTTAGCCCAATTGGAATGGGCCCGACGAATGTTGGCATGTTGGGCTCCTACGAAGCTTTCGGCCGAATACATTACTAAGATAAACCTACACTATACAAAAATAGCGTCGTAATTACTGCAGCCTCTAGCAGCATCATAAATGTTGTATCACAACAAAATAAATTGCAATCATACAACAAAACGCCTGTTGGCATAAAGTTTACAGTCCTTCCAGATAAAAGCACCATCAGATGTATAGAAGCACAAATCATTTGACCTGAGTGCTAATGTTTCAGGCTGTAGAATCTGATGGAGCAGCACGATCTCCACCTTTTTTCTGCCATTGCTCTTCAACAACGAAGCGAATGTCTGATAGTCTGGTTTCAAAATCATTCATATCTTGACGACATTTCTCAACCACTATTCTTGTTTCCGAAACAACGTCCATTAGGGATTGGACTTGTGTCTGGAGCATAGATATATCACTCTGTCTAGCAGGAAGATTTTGTTTAGTAGGCGATTTGGACGAGGTTACCTTGACAACCAACCCAGAATTACGTAGGAAGGTGCTTATATTACGTAGGAGGTTAGTGGAGAGATACTAACGCACTGCAGCAAGAGGTGACATTGTGCCTGCAGTAGCCTCATCACCTTCAGGTGGTTGTGGCTGTTCAATCATTTGTTCCATAGCTTCCTGAAAGTTTGAACTTGTAGATTAGTGTACCAGATAAGTTACTAATGAGACAAAAACAAACAAAGTAGGTTAAACATTTATACATAACTTATTTTGGTGAACTACCGTAATACATTAGCATGTATTGTAGTGCCAACTACATAATAAAATCACTTTCGGAACATATGTCCATGTAGCATGCCTACTGTATTGTCTATTTCCTCACATTTGTTGACATCTAAGGATAAACAGACATGGTTTAAAGTAGGATGAACATAGTATGACATCATTCATATCATGGGCAAATAGATATAAAACAAACAGGCTATTTTATCATTGTGTGCGCACGTGAACATAACAACTAGATTACAGATCAAGACCAAAAGAATATCCTTCATCTCTTTTAAACCATGTAAGGTCAAATGATACGTTAAGACAACTGTGTATAAAAGTGAACATCATAACTGACATTGGCTGCAAACCAAGTAGTTAAATGAACACATCAAAGTGCCAATCAGTTCAAGGCAGGAGGAGTAAGGACTTACAACAGCGGCTTGAGCTGGTGTGCTCGTGCCCTTCATCTTGCTGGTGTGGCAATCCTTGAAGATTTGCACTGCATTCGGTTCAGGTTCTTTTTGGTCCGCATGGGCTTTCCTTTGTATTTGGAACAAGTCAATATAGATACGATAATATGGCACACAAAAAAGAAGGAAGTAGCAGCTATTTACAAGAGCCTCGCAGTGTGCAATATAGCTACAAGATCCTGTTATCTATTGGAATTTCACTTTAGAATGGTTGGTTTTGTTCTTCAAACAGTTAGCCTAGAAGAAGATACACTTGTAAGGCACATACATAAATACAAGTTCAATATGTGGTCTGATCAAATACATATAGCCTACCTGATACTTTGGATCAGACCAGTGTTTAACGAGGGCTGTCCAGTCTTCATCTGTAATATATTCCACTGGAGATGTTTGGGTGATTTCATTGTTAGCCTTGCCTTCAAAGTGAGATTTTCTAAGGTGGTACCGATATTGTCACAGAGCAGGATGAAAAACATGAGTGCATGCTTGTTTAGTTGCATCATCTTTTGGATCCAACTTGAACCTCTTCTATTGAAAAAAGAATATGAGTCTTATTAGGAGGAATCTAGAAACTATGGGACAGAGCAAGACAATATTACTAATTGCGATGAATACCATTACTTACGGATAAATGGTCAAGGAAGGTGTTAAACTGGGTATTTTCTTTCTCATTCCTGTACTGGATCCACGTTGGGAGGATACGCGCATGACACCTAACGGCAACGGCTGCCTTTGATACTAACTTTGCTGACTCTGTAGCATCATGTGGCCTTTTTAAACCTGCCTCAAAATGGATCTCCATTCTTCCTCCTTTAGATTTTGTTAATCTGTCAAGCATTATCCCTGATGTCTGTTTCTGCTTGCGCCGTGGTGCTAGTTCAACAACTAATATGGAAAGTGTTAGTGTACATCAAACTGTGAGAGTACATATGAAGGAGCATGCAACTGCAACTTGACTCGGTCAGGTACCATCTTGGTGTTGATGCTCATGAGGTTCATCTGATCTTGCCAAGTCCTGTTGTGTCAGCAGTGCTTCGGAAGTAGTGTTAGGTGTGAAGGCAGCTTGGGAACTGGCCAGTTCCGGAGCAAACGAACGAGTAACTGGTTGAGATGCTGGTACAGTTGAAGCGGATGCTGCAGCTGGTGGAGAAGGTGATACTGTGTTTGTAGATTTAGCCGGTGGACTTGGACCTTCTACTGCAGTATAAGTACCAGCGGAATCTCGACGGCAGAACCTTTTCCATTTCACCCGACGAGTAACAGCACTCCCTACTATATTATTTTCATTGCTCTTTTTTGACTTTGCCATGTCAAGCTATACCCACAACACAAAAGAATAAAATCACTCTTCAGAACTCATTGATGCATGATACAGACAAGCAATACTTTGATGTAAGACAACCGTATGAGGATGGAGTATGTGAAAAAAACAGGACGACATGACATATTCACAGCTACGATGTGCAAACTAAGCAGAAGGATTTTCAAGAAAATAGAAGTAATGCAAGCTAGACACCATATGAAAGATGAAACCAATATTACTCTGCCAAGTTAAAAGTGTCTTGTCATAAGTGGCAATTTGAAAAATTAGAAGCAGTACAACGTAGAAATCAATGCAAGATGCAACCACTATCAAACTGCCATGTTAAAAGCGTCCAATCATGAGTTACTGATGTGGGATACACAACAGCAGTACTTTGATGTAAGAACATGGTATGATAGATAGATGCAGTGTATTCTAGACACAGAAAGCCATGTCATATGCACACGTATAATGTATAAACTCAGCAGGTGCAATTTAATCAAAATGGAAGAAATACAGGCTAGACAACATATGCAACATGAAACCAATTATCACTCTGTCAACTTAGAGCAAGCACCTGCGATGGTGGAGTGCGGGAGATGAACTCATCATGTAGACTTGGGGCTTCAACTTCATTAGTAGTAGCAGTGGCAAATCTAGAGAGTCTCGGTTTGCGTCGGTGCGGAGTACCACCAACATCCCCTAACTTACTCTTTTCCTTCCTATTTTCTGATATTGCCTTATGAAGTCAAAACCACAAGAAGATGAATAAAATTAGCTCTGCATAACTGGTTAATGCATGATACAGACGAACACTTGTTTGATGTAAGGCAAGCACGGGATAGGAGGATGGAATATATACAAAAAAGACAGTGTTTCATATTCACACGTACGATAGGAGGATGGAATATGTATGAAAAAACAGTAAGTGGAAGGCATTTCAACAAAATTAGAAGAAATGAAAGCTAGACACCATATGAACATGCAACCAATATCACTCTATCGGGTAAAAAGTGTCTCGTCGTAAGTGCCATTTCAAGAAATTAGAAGCAGTACTGTCACATCCCTAGCTTCTGGTAGTGCTCTAGGCTAGCTTCATGTGTGCATCATGTCTATATTTTCGAAATTTGAAATGAGGGAATTTTGGAAGCCTCAAAAACTTAAATAAAAGAAGGGCAAAAACCCTAAAAATCTCATTCATTGTTCCAAAATGCTCTTCTTAAATGTTTGATAATTTTTGGCAAGGGTTCTGGTCCCAACCAAAATATTGAACATTTTTAAGGATTTATTTTTGGGACTTTGAATTTAAATCAATACTATTTTGAATTTGAACTTATATCCAAATATTACTGAATATATGTTCAAATAACTGAAACATTTTTATGTGCTTTGGTATAATTCCATTGTGCTAAATAAAATGTTCAGGGGAATTTTGTCACTGTTTTTGAATTTGTTTTATTTCAAAACAGTGGCAAAAGATTAAATAAAAACAAAACAGAAGAAAAAAATAAAAAGAACAGAGCCTACCCGGCCTCACCCGTGCAGCCCACCAGAGCCGGCCCAGCTGCTGTGCTGGTCCAGCACTGTGTGGCCCAGCCCACCTCCTCCTCCCTGTCGCCTTCCTCCTCGCGCCAGTAGGCAGAGGAGGGACACGGCGCGCGCGCCCGAGCTCGCCACGCCACCACCCTGCTCGTCTGCATCGCCTGGCCACCGCGACGCCGCGCGTCGTCTCCTTGGCGCCGCCCCGACCCCCCTGGACCCCCTCGCTCTCTCCCTCTCCCTTGTATCTCTCCTCTGCTTCCTCTCTCTCTCTCACTCGCCGAGCGCAGCCGCAGCCGCGCCACCGTAACGCCGCGGCCACCGTCTCCCCCTCGACCCCTCGCTGTGCTTGCGAGCTCCGCCTCGACCCCCTCTTCCTCCTCACGGATCCACGGCCCTCCGGAAGCCCTGCATCGCCGCCCACGTCGTCGTTCCCCTCCTCGGCCACCGGAGATCGTCGCCGTCGATTCGCTGCACTCCGGCCGCCCCCGAGCCCACTAACCCTCCCTACAGCTCCGCGGTGAGCCTCCATGCAGAACCCCTCTCTCTCCCCTCGCGTTTGCGAGCTCTAGGCCATAGCTCCGCCGCGGCCGAACTCCGGCCGCCGCTGACCTCGTCACCGCCGTCACTACAGCCGCTTGAGCTCGTCTCGGAGCGTGTCACTGCACTCAGGAAGCCACCAGGAGCCTAACGCATATCCTAACTCGCCCTCCCGTGCACCACAGCGCCAACCCCGCACTCACCGAACTCCGGCGTCGCCGCGAGCTCCGTTCCGGTGAGCCCCGGCGTTCCCGTAGCCTCCCACCTACCCCATCAGATGCGGGAGAGCCCGGGCTACGCCCCGGTGCCCTCAGCCGCCGCCTCCGTCGCCTTTAGCGCAAGTATGGCGTGCCCCCGCCGTGCTCTGTGGTCGTCGCCGACTAATCTCCGGCCAGCTGACGTGGCTGGCTTAATTAGCCACTAACCACCGCATCGTGTCACAGACAGCCGGGCCCCACCTGTCATTGACACTAACTAGCCCTGTGCCACTGACGTGTGGCCCCCACACGTCAGGTTTGACCTGGACCCGCCCTGTTGACCTGATGACATCAGGATAAGGTCATGCTGACGCAATAATTCCTTTCTGGAATTAAAATAAATTAGGAAATAATTTATAAATTCCAGAAAATTGTATAAACTTCTAAAAATCATAGAAATTCAACCGTAACTCCAAATTAAATAATTTATATATGAAAAATTATCAGAAAAATTCAAGGAATCCATATGTACCATTTTCATGCATGTTAGAACAACTTATCACTACTGTTTAGGGCAAATGAAGTGAATGGCATTAAATAACCACATATGGAGTTTGAATTTGAATCTTGGATTCAAACCAACTTCATTTAATCTGGTTTTAGGTGCATTAGCCCAAAACACATTCATATTGCCATGTCATGATCATGCATCATATTGTGCATTGCATTGATTGTGTTCCCTTCTATGTTGCCAGTATTTGTCCCCTCTCGATAGACGTGATACCGATGATGTGATCGTTGACACTGATGAAGACTCAATGTTATCTTCAGAAGTGCCAGGCAAGCAAAACCCCCTTGTTCATTCCGATACAATCCTACTCTCTCGCTCCTGCTCTCTTTTAATGCATTAGGACAACAACGATTCAACTGTTACTTGCTGCGGTAGCTGAACCCTTTATCCTTTGCATGACCTGTCATTGCCACAGTAAATAGATGAAACCCACTAGCATGAGTAGGAGTTGTTTGAGCCCTGTTGTGCCTACTCATTCATGCTTGTTTGTCATGCCTGCTACTGCTTAGAGTTGAGTCAGGTCTGATTCATCGGGGATGAATCAGAGGCGTGTGAACATGTCCTACTGTGTGTGAGCTAAGTGTGTGAATACGATTTGGTAAAGGTAGCGGTGAGAGGCCATGTAGGAGTACATGGTGGGTTGTCTCATTGCAGCCGTCCTCAGGAACTGAGTTCTGTGTTTGTGATCCATGATTCAGCTACTACCATACATTGGGCCCTGAAATATGACCCCGCTCGACTTCTTATTCACCCTAGTCCTCTGTCCAGGAGTTGCAAGTAGTTTCTGGTGTTTGTAGCTTACTGGAGGCCGTGGACAGCGCTGACCGTAGGGGTGGGCTGTGATGCGGTAGGTACGTGGCTCGGTGTACCGGATGCCCGTTTGGTATCTCGGGAACCCTGTTCACATCGTTTGGGGCTGTGAGCAAAACTCCGGCCGGATCTCCTCATGGATGGAACCCGAATAGGCGATAAACCTGGACTAGAGACTTGAGTGTTTAGGTAGGTCGTGGTCTACACCCACGTCGGCTTTCGCTTGAAGTCTGCCGAGCACATGTCGTGTGCAGACGCTAAGTGGTGGAAACATGTATGAAGAAGTACACCCCTGCAGGGTTAACATCATCTATTCGAATAGCCGTGTCCGCGGTAAAGGACTTCTGGGTTGCTTATATCAGTTCATAGACAAGTGAAAGTGGATACTCTAAAATACGCAAGATAAGCGTGAGTGCTATGGATGGCGTTCTCGTAGGGAGACGGGAGCGGATCCATAGTGGTGTATTGATATGGTGAATATGTGGACTCGTGTGCGCCACCTCAAAGAGTCGCTTGCAGTCGTAGTTTAGGATAGCCACCGAGTCAAAGCTGGCTTGCTGCAGTTAAACCCCACCACCCCTTTGTTGAAAATGATGCATATGTAGTTAGTTCTGATGTAAGTCTTGCTGGGTACATTTGTACTGACGTTTGCCTATTTTATGTTTTTGCAGAGAGACTTCGGTCTCACTAGTAGTTCCGCGTGGACTTCGACGTTTAGCTTGTTACCTTAGCTATGATCTTGTGCCCTCGGCAGGATCTGATAGATAGTCAGGCTTCTCAGCCTTTTTCATTTATAGATGTCTGTACCCAGACATGATAGCTTCCGCTTGTGCTTTGACTTGTATGCTCTGAGTGTTGGGTCATGAGACCCATGTTTGTAATATCTCGCTCCTCGGAGCCTATTGATTAAATACTTGAGTCGTAGAGTCATATTGTGATGCCATGTTGTATTTGCACATATCGAGCATATTGTGTGTATGTTATTGAAATGCTTGGTATGTGTGGGATCTGACCATCTAGTTGTTTATCTTTAGTAGCCTCTCTTACCGGGAAATGTCTCCTAGTGTTTCCATTGAGCCTTGGTAGCTTGCTACTGCTCCGGAACACTTAGGCTGGCCGGCATGTGTCCTTCTTCGTTCCTGTGTCTGTCCCTTCGGGGAAATGTCACGCGATGAATACCGGAGTCCTGTTAGCCCGCTACAGCCCGGTTCACCGGAGTCCTGCTAGCCCAGTGCTACAGCCTGGATTCACTCGCTGATGACCGACACGTTCGATGCTGTGTCATGGATGCCTGTCCCTGTAAGTCTGTGCCACTTTGGGTTTACGACTAGCCATGTCAGCCCGGGCTCCTTATCATATGGATGCTAGCGACACTGTCATATACGTGTGCCAAAAGGCGCAAACGGTCCCGGGCAAAGGTAAGGCGACACCCGTGGGAATACCGTGCGTGAGGCCGCAAAGTGATATGAGGTGTTACATGCTAGGTCGATGTGGCATTGAGTCGGGGTCCTGACAGCGTTGGTATCAGAGCTTGACTGCCTGTAGGATTACCAAGCCAAACTGGTCGAAGTTGAGTCTATAAATTCTTAGTTATATAAGGGAATTGATTGTGGGATGGAACGTAAGGCTCTTTTTACTCCTTATACCTCATGGCCTTCTGATCTGAGTCATCATCTTCTCTTCTACGGGGATTAAGAACTAGGCTATCTTTTCTTTCTATCAGGATCACGTGTTACTAATCCGTAGACTTATAGATTGTTGGACTTAAGCCTCGTTTCAGTTCCTAGTACTTCTGTATGTTAATTATTGATCTCGAGACCTTGATATTGTGCTTCTGAGTGGTTATGCCACCATTTTTGTGAATGTCTCAAATCTTTTCTGAGCATTTACAGCCGTTATGCTGTCCGAGTCATCCCAGGTTTCCAAAGAGTCTGATGCATTTGCAAATCCCTTCCTCCTGTTTCCGATGTGCCTTTGGTCAGATTAATCACACAAATCAGTGAGTTGAGGTACTTTATTGCCTTGACATATATGTTGGAGTTGGTATTATGACCCTAGGTGTCTTAGGGGATCATCTAGTAATTTAGCCATGATTACGTCCCAGTGTGATGATTCTGGCCATCATTCTCGTAAGCATCCCTTGATGCCACTTAGTTAGTAGGTATTCCATTCCGGGCTTCTTGAACCCGAGATTCACTCTACTTACTTCATGTTGATAGTGTTTGCTAGTCCCTTTAGGATAGTAGTAACCTTTGCGATAGTCCTTGAAGTCCGTGGTATCTTCTTCTTCCAAATACCATGAACTACTTATGGCAGATGTTTATTGGATCAAAAAAAATCACAATTAGAGTACTCTTGAGGAGTTCTCCATTCATAAATCGTGACTCTGCCAGTTCTACCTTTCTGCATGGGTTATCCGGAAGAAATATGTTGAACTTGGTTCGACATACTAATCTATGCATCCACAACTCAGAAAAATTATATGTTCCTTTGAGATGTTCTCTTTAGTTGCATTCTGAACCTCGTCTATCAATTGATAGTCAAGAGTATGCGTGCGTTCGTTTATCGATGCCTATTACTCTTGTGGTCCGTCAAGCCATTCTATCGCGGAATGACTAGGAGAAACAAACTCCAGTACCTCTTCCATATCTAGGATTGGGTCAAAACAATTGTACTCCGCAGATCAAAATGCCAATCCAGCTTTTGCTCTGTTCTACCTTGGAGTATTACCATCTATTATATCGGGATTGTTATAGGAATTGCACACCATCCTATGAACTCTTGGTACAGTGATACTTTTGCCATCATTGTTCATTCCTCGGTTCCTGTGTTATTGTAACCGGAATGCCGACAAATGAATCATGGCGTGTGAAATCAATACTGCTAGCAACTCTGTTGCTTGGTAGTTAAAGGATAATAATTTCATTCTTAGCGTGTCGGTTCTTGAATCATCATTCTAAGACTGATCGTGCTATCTAGTCCTTATTTCCGGTGCACCCTTCGATCAATGAGTTAGGATTGTGTCAAGTCCTCACTCATTTGATCATATCATCTTGCCCTGAAAAGCAAGATTGTTCTCGATCTTAGTAACATATCGGTGGTTCGTGATTTTCCGAATATCTTCTCGGAAGTATTACCAGGTTGTCCCCTGACTGTTATGTTGAGCTCGTGATCAAGTTGGTTTCTTGTGAACCACCCTTTCTCCAAGAATCTGTGATGGATATCCCGGAGCTAGTTGGTTAAGCTAGACAACAACTTGGAGAGTTGGAAGATAAAAGCTTGTCTGACTTAGTTCATGTTAAGGGATATCTTTCTGTGTATGTGTGTGTGTTGAAGAAAGATGATATCTTCATTAATTGGTCCTTGTGATCAGTTGTTGGACCTATTGTCTTACCCCATCTATAATTTGAGTATGGGCTATCATCCAATCAGACCAGAACCAACGATATTCGTAATGTTGTCTTACTCGTGGTTGATCCCTCGAGCATACACCATTACATCTTTGGCCTGACCAATGCTATCACCGTGTTCACTTAACTATGGAATTCCTTTTAAAAGGAAACCTAGATGAATTGTTGTTGAGCCCATTGACAACATCCTTATCTCCTCCATGGTCTTGTTGGACAACAAGTTAGTGTTGGAAACTTTTGAAGCATTTTCTTCATGCTAGCTCGTGAAGTATTTGTTTGATGAAAGGAGTGACTTCCTCTTATACACGTGCATTTGGTGAAAGTTGCCGCCGTGAATTTGAGAAAGTTAGTTTTGCTTCCTCTGGTATCATCCCAAGTCAGTCATGCATATGTGCGAAGTATTCTATGGTTTGGAGACTTGCAACCTTCATTCCATATGTGTCCCGAGCACACCAAGCCACTGATTGATTTGTTCAAGGAGAAGAAGTTCCTTCATAAGAGCTAATCATATGACTTATGCAAGGACTTCGTTATCCACGGTGATGGTTCCCACCTGAACTCGGTAGTGTTTTATTGTAAGACTACCATGTGATAATGTTTGTCTAGGACAGCGTGTTCACATGTTGTAGCAGACCCAGCTCATGTTTTGGAGCTTGCTATCATAGTTCATTTCCCGATAATCTCGCAACGTCATTTCGTCGATTTGTGTTGCAAACTTTTATTTTTCTTCCTAGACTCGAGGAGTCTGGAATGTCCTGACACCAACCAGATCTGAATCGCGGGCAGATATGATGGTTGGAACATTTCCCAAGAACTATAATATTGGTCCCTCGATAGCTGGTAAAGTGGATGTCGTGGCCAGCACCACCCAGCCGAAAGACCTATTATTATAGTATCTTGATCAAAGAAGTTGGCCACCTCCCCATAAGGATTTCGCAGGATTTACCTCCGTAGTTATTCCTTATGGATTCTTGTGCTCCCGAAGTCTGACCTTTTTACTTGATGTTCTAGATATCAAACCATATCTATGAATGGGTTACACTAGCACATCAAGGAGAACATTAGAAGCGGAGTGCTAAATGTCTCTCGGTCGATCATCCAGACTTTGTTTCCTTGGCCTCGCTAGGGTGAAATCTGAGTTGATGTTATCTTCCTTCGCAGCTGCATCGTCCATCGCTATTCATCATGGTAGTATGTTGTGTTGTCAGCACCCTTGACGCGGTTGTTGATAAAACCTTGATGATTGTGGAAATGCTCAAGTTCTTGAGAGCACGCACAAGCGCTACGTGTTATCATCGGCTCTAATTGGGATGCTCTCAGTTCCCTCGGCAATGATGTGACCTTCTCAAACAGTGAATTCACTCCCTATTGTTGGGTTCTTCCCCAGTTACCAGAATCATTCCCAGCATTTGCATTTTGTTCCCAGCTTGCACCGCCATTGTGCCATTCTACCATGGGTCTCCTCCATTTCCGGTGATAAGCAAATTCATCCATTACGTTGTCTTCAACAAGGTAATCCACATCATCCAAGTCCGAGTATGCTATTCTACCGACCCCCGCCAGTCGATTGCTGTGATTTGCCTTAGGCTGATATAGAGAGTCTCAATGATCTCTATATCAAAGGTAATTCTTTTTGCCACTTAAGGGGGATATATCTACGAGTCACCATTCCTAAGATGCCTCGTTGTGGTATCATGGCAACTCAACTCCTCGCTACGTTGACAATCGATTACCACCTTCTTAAGCGTGAAATTGTTGTCTACCTAGTGAACCTTCGTCATCCGTTTCTTTCCACCCCTCTTGATGTGTATCTCGTGTCTCAACCCGAGAGATGGTCCTATGTCTCATTCCGTGAGTTGTTCGATCTTCAAGAAGATCGACCCTGCTAGAGTCTCCTTCTTTCCTCCATGTCATGTTGACAGGATTTTTCAAGGCAAGACTTCAAGACAATGATGGTGCATGAATCAACGTTCAACTGAAGTGCACCCTGGATCGTGAAGATTATACTAGTCTGCGTTACCCTTCACTTTACCCTACGCTTGAATCTCGAGACGAGATTCTTGTTTAGTGGGGGTGAGTTGTCACATCCCTAGCTTCTGGTAGTGCTCTAGGCTAGCTTCATGTGTGCATCATGTCTATATTTTCGAAATTTGAAATGAGGGAATTTTGGAAGCCTCAAAAACTTAAATAAAAGAAGGGCAAAAACCCTAAAAATCTCATTCATTGTTCCAAAATGCTCTTCTTAAATGTTTGATAATTTTTGGCAAGGGTTCTGGTCCCAACCAAAATATTGAACATTTTTAAGGATTTATTTTTGGGACTTTGAATTTAAATCAATACTATTTTGAATTTGAACTTATATCCAAATATTACTGAATATATGTTCAAATAACTGAAACATTTTTATGTGCTTTGGTATAATTCCATTGTGCTAAATAAAATGTTCAGGGGAATTTTGTCACTGTTTTTGAATTTGTTTTATTTCAAAACAGTGGCAAAAGATTAAATAAAAACAAAACAGAAGAAAAAAATAAAAAGAACAGAGCCTACCCGGCCTCACCCGTGCAGCCCACCAGAGCCGGCCCAGCTCCTGTGCTGGTCCAGCACTGTGTGGCCCAGCCCACCTCCTCCTCCCTGTCGCCTTCCTCCTCGCGCTAGTAGGCAGAGGAGGGACACGGCGCGCGCGCCCGAGCTCGCCACGCCACCACCCTGCTCGTCTGCATCGCCTGGCCACCGCGACGCCGCGCGTCGTCTCCTCGGCGCCGCCCCGACCCCCCTGGACCCCCTCGCTCTCTCCCTCTCCCTTGTATCTCTCCTCTGCTTCCTCTCTCTCTCACTCGCCGAGCGCAGCCGCAGCCGCGCCACCGTAACGCCGCGGCCACCGTCTCCCCCTCGACCCCTCGCTGTGCTTGCGAGCTCCGCCTCGACCCCCTCTTCCTCCCCACCGATCCACGGCCCTCCGGAAGCCCTGCATCGCCGCCCACGTCGCCGTTCCCCTCCTCGGCCACCGGAGATCGTCGCCGTCGATTCGCTGCACTCCGGCCGCCCCCGAGCCCACTAACCCTCCCTACAGCTCCGCGGTGAGCCTCCGTGCAGAACCCCTCTCTCTCCCCTCGCGTTTGCGAGCTCTAGGCCATAGCTCCGCCGCGGCCGAACTCCGGCCGCCGCTGACCTCGTCACCGCCGTCACTACAGCCGCTTGAGCTCGTCTCGGAGCGTGTCACCGCACTCAGGAAGCCACCAGGAGCCTAACGCATATCCTAACTCGCCCTATCGTGCACCACAGCACCAACCCCGCACTCACCGAACTCCGGCGTCGCTGCGAGCTCCGTTCCGGCGAGCCCCGGCGTTCCCGTAGCCTCCCACCTACCCCATCAGATGCGGGAGAGCCCGGGCTACGCCCCGGTGCCCTCAGCCGCCGCCTCCGTCGCCTTTAGCGCAAGTCCGGCGTGCCCCCGCCGTGCTCTATGGTCGTCGCCGGCTAATCTCCAGCCAGCTGACGTGGCTGGCTTAATTAGCCACTAACCACCGCATCGTGTCACGGACAGCCGGGCCCCACCTGTCATTGACACTAACTAGCCCTGTGCCACTGACGTGTGGCCCCCACACGTCAGGTTTGACCTGGACCCGCCCTGTTGACCTGATGACGTCAGGATAAGGTCATGCTGACGCAATAATTCCTTTCTGGAATTAAAATAAATTAGGAAATAATTTATAAATTCCAGAAAATTGTATAAACTTCTAAAAATCATAGAAATTCAATCGTAACTCCAAATTAAATAATTTATATATGAAAAATTATCAGAAAAATTCAAGGAATCCATCTGTACCATTTTCATGCATGTTAGAACAACTTATCACTACTGTTTAGGGAAAATGAAGTGAATGGCATTAAATAACCACATATGGAGTTTGAATTTGAATCTTGGATTCAAACCAACTTCATTTAATCTGGTTTTAGGTGCATTAGCCCAAAACACATTCATATTGCCATGTCATGATCATGCATCATATTGTGCATTGCATTGATTGTGTTCCCTTCTGTGTTGCCGGTATTTGTCCCCTCTCGATAGACGTGATACCGATGATGTGATCGTTGACACTGATGAAGACTCAATGTTATCTTCAGAAGTGCCAGGCAAGCAAAACCCCCTTGTTCATTCCGATACAATCCTACTCTCTCGCTCCTGCTCTCTTTTAATGCATTAGGACAACAACGATTCAACTGTTACTTGCTGCGGTAGCTGAACCCTTTATCCTTTGCATGACCTGTCATTGCCACAGTAAATAGATGAAACCCACTAGCATGAGTAGGAGTTGTTTGAGCCCTGTTGTGCCTACTCATTCATGCTTGTTTGTCATGCCTGCTACTGCTTAGAGTTGAGTCAGGTCTGATTCATCGGGGATGAATTAGAGGCGTGTGAACATGTCCTACTGTGTGTGAGCTAAGTGTGTGAATACGATTTGGTAAAGGTAGCGGTGAGAGGCCATGTAGGAGTACATGGTGGGTTGTCTCATTGCAGCCGTCCTCAGGAACTGAGTTCTGCGTTTGTGATCCATGATTCAGCTACTACCATACATTGGGCCCTGAAATATGACCCCGCTCGACTTCTTATTCACCCTAGTCCTCTGTCCAGGAGTTGCAAGTAGTTTCTGGTGTTTGTAGCTTACTGGAGGCCGTGGACAGCGCTGACCGTAGGGGTGGGCTGTGATGCGGTAGGTACGTGGCTCGGTGTACCGGATGCCCGTTTGGTATCTCGGGAACCCTGTTCACATCGTTTGGGGCTGTGAGCAAAACTCCGGCCGGATCTCCTCATGGATGGAACCCGAATAGGCGATAAACCTAGACTAGAGACTTGAGTGTTTAGGTAGGTCGTGGTCTACACCCACGTCGGCTTTCGCTTGAAGTCTGCCAAGCACATGTCGTGTGCAGACGCTAAGTGGTGGAAACATGTATGAAGAAGTACACCCCTGCAGGGTTAACATCATCTATTCGAATAGCCGTGTCCGCGGTAAAGGACTTCTGGGTTGCTTATATCAGTTCATAGACAAGTGAAAGTGGATACTCTAAAATACGCAAGATAAGCGTGAGTGCTATGGATGGCGTTCTCGTAGGGAGACGGGAGCGGATCCATAGTGGTGTATTGATATGGTGAATATGTGGACTCGTGTGCGCCACCTCAAAGAGTCGCTTGCAGTCGTAGTTTAGGATAGCCACCGAGTCAAAGCTGGCTTGCTGCAGTTAAACCCCACCACCCCTTTGTTGAAAATGATGCATATGTAGTTAGTTCTGATGTAAGTCTTGCTGGGTACATTTGTACTGACGTTTGCCTATTTTATGTTTTTGCAGAGAGACTTCGGTCTCACTAGTAGTTCCGCGTGGACTTCGACGTTTAGCTTGTTACCTCAGCTACGATCTTGTGCCCTCGGCAGGATCTGATAGATAGTCAGGCTTCTCAGCCTTTTTCATTTATAGATGTCTGTACCCAGACATGATAGCTTCCGCTTGTGCTTTGACTTGTATGCTCTGAGTGTTGGGTCATGAGACCCATGTTTGTAATATCTCGCTCCTCGGAGCCTATTGATTAAATACTTGAGTTGTAGAGTCATATTGTGATGCCATGTTGTATTTGCACATATCGAGCATATTGTGTGTATGTTATTGAAATGCTTGGTATGTGTGGGATCTGACCATCTAGTTGTTTATCTTTAGTAGCCTCTCTTACCGGGAAATGTCTCCTAGTGTTTCCATTGAGCCTTGGTAGCTTGCTACTGCTCCGGAACACTTAGGCTGGCCGGCATGTGTCCTTCTTCGTTCCTGTGTCTGTCCCTTCGGGGAAATGTCACGCGATGAATACCGGAGTCCTGTTAGCCCGCTACAGCCCGGTTCACCGGAGTCCTGCTAGCCCAGTGCTACAGCCTGGATTCACTCGCTGATGACCGACACGTTCGATGCTGGGTCATGGATGCCTGTCCCTGTAAGTCTGTGCCACTTTGGGTTTACGACTAGCCATGTCAGCCCGGGCTCCTTATCATATGGATGCTAGCGACACTGTCATATACGTGTGCCAAAAGGCGCAAACGGTCCCAGGCAAAGGTAAGGCGACACCCGTGGGAATACCGTGCGTGAGGCCGCAAAGTGATATGAGGTGTTACATGCTAGGTCGATGTGGCATTGAGTCGGGGTCCTGACAAGTACAAGCTAGAAGACAATGCAAGATGCAACCTACATCACAGTCCCAAGTTAAATGTGTCTTATGGGTAAGTGATCGTTGCAGGTATAAGTTGTAAGCTACGTAGATGCAATTCTACATAATCAGAAGCAATACAAACTAGACATCATACGGAAAACGCAACCACGTATAACAGTTCCAAGTAAGAGCAAGCACCTGTGATGGTGGAGTAGGGTAGATGTGCTCATCATGTACACGTATGTTCTAGAAACAGGAACACGTGTCATATTCACAGGCATTATGTGTAAAGTAAGCAGATGCAATTCAAGTTAGAAGCAATACAAGCTAGACATCATACGCAACATGCAACCACATATAATAGTGTCAAGTTAGAGCAAGCACCTGTGATGGTGGAGTAGGGGAGATGTGCTCATCATCTACATAGCTACGTTCACTGTCCAGCCTTGTGCTGTCTTGCGAATCTTGTTGGGAGGATGGCGGAGTAGCATCTTTAGAGACCCCCTATTTGAGTTGCTCCGAAGGACCACCATCATCCACTCCCGGACTAATTTCCTTCAGCTGTAATGATTTTGCATTGTGAAGTCAAACCGATAAGAAAAAGGAATAAAATTTGCTCTTCATAACTCATTCATGCATGATACTGACGAACACTACTCGGATGAAAGGCAAACACATGATGCAAGGATGGAATATGTATGAAAACAGGATGGTGTGACATATTCACACCTATGATGTGGTAACTAAGCAGAAGGCATTTCAACAAACTAGAAGCACTGCAAGCTAGACACCATATGAAAGATGCAACCAATATCACTCTGCCAAGTTCAAACTGTATGGCGTTTCAACAAATTAGAAGCAGTATATGCTAGAAATCATATGCAAGACACAACCAATATCACAGTGGCGACTTAAAGGTGCCTTATCATAAGTGACTGATGCAGGATATGCAAGAATAGTAGTCTGATGTAGAAACAGGAACACATGTCATATTCACAGGCATTATGTGTAAAGTAAGCAGATGCAATTCAACAAAGTTAGAAGCAATACAAGCTAGACATCATACGCAACATGCAACCACATATAATAGTGCCAAGTTAGAGGAAGCACCTGTGATGGTGGAGTAGGGGAGATGTGCTCATCATCTACACAGCTATGTTGACTGTCTAGCCTTGCGTTGTCTTGCGAATCTTGTTGGGAGGATCGCGGAGTAGAATCTGTAGAGAACCTCTGTTTCAGTTGTTCAGAAGGACCATCATCATCCAATGCCTTGCCAATTTCCTTCAGCTTTATTGATTTTGCATTGTGAGGTCATACCGACAAGAAAAAGGAATATCATTCGCTCTTCAGAACTCATTCATGCATGATACTGACGAACACTACTCTGATGAAAGGCAAAGTCATGATACGAGGATGGAATATGTATGAAAAAATGGACGGCTTGACATATTCACACCTATGATGTGGTAACTAAGTAGAAGGCACTTCAACAAATTAGAAACACTACAAGACACCATATGGAAGGTGCAATCAATATCACTCTTCCAAGTTAAAACTGTCTCGTCATAGGTGGCGTTCATCAAACTAGAAGCAATACATGCTAGAAATCATATTCAAGACGCAAACCAATATCACACTGCCAACTTAAAGGTGTCCCATCATAAGTGACTGATGCAGGATACACAAGAAGAGTAGTTTCATGTAAGAACATGGTGTGATAGACAGATATAGTATGTACCAAAAACAGGAAAGCGTGTCATATTCACATGTATCATGTGTAAGCTAGGCAGATGCAGTTTACACTAATTAGGAGCAATACGAGCTAGACACCATATGCAACATGCAACCAGATATCACACTGCCAAGTTAGAGCAAGCACCTTGGATGGTGGAGTAGGGGAGCGGAGACTTGGACCATGTAATGCACTATCAGTACAAGGAGAATCGGTACAGATGCTCCGTTTACGTTGCTGCAGAGGACCACCATCATCGCCTTCCTTACTCTTTTCCTTCCTCTTTCTTGATTTTGCCTTGTCAAGTCAAACCCACAAGAAAAAGGAATAAAATTTGCTCTTCAGAACTTATTGATGCATGATACTGACGAACACTACTTTCATGTAAGGCAGCCGCATGATAGGAGGATGGAATATGTATGAAAAACAGGACGGCGTGACATATTGACATGTATGATGTATAAAGTGTAAACTAAGCACAAGGTGCTTGAACTTGTTAGAATCGATGCAAGCTAGAAACCATATGAAAGATGAAACCAATATCACTCTGCCAAATTAAAAGGGTGCCCTAACAAATGTATTTGACCAAATTAGAAGCAATACATGGCAACAGGCTAGAAATAATATGCAATATGCAACGAATAAAGGTGACTCATCGTAAGTGATTGATGCAGGATACAGAAGAGAGGTAGTTTCATGTAAGAACAAGGTTAACACATAGATGTAGTGTGTACCAAAAATAAGGCATGTCATATTCACAGGTATAGTGTGTAAACTAAGCAGATGCAATTTACCCTAATTAGAAGCATTACAAGCTAGACACCGTATGCAACATGCAACCACATATCACACTGCGAAGTTGGAGCAAGCACCTGTGATGGTGGTGTAGGGGAAGTGCTGTCTTCAGGTACAGAGCAACGTTCAATATCTTCATTTAGGCTTGCTGTTTCTTGAGAATCATGTGGAGAGGATGAAATTGCATTCTTTATAAGAGTATTGCATCTCATATTAACCCACGCGTGTGACTGTCTCATCATAAGCGATAGACGCAGGATACACAAGAATAGTAGTTTGATGTAAGAACATGGTGTGATAGGCAGATGTAGTATGTACCAAAAACAGGAAGGCGTGTCATATTCACATGTATAATGTGTAAGCTAAGGAGATGCAATTTAACAAATTAGGAGCATTGATGAGGGATACACAAGAAAAGTAGTTTGATGTAAGAACATGGTTAATAGAAAGACGTAGTATGTACCAAAAACAGGAAGGCATGTCATATTCACAGGTATAATGTGTTAACTAAGCAGATGCAATTTACCCTAATTAGAAGCATTACAAGGTAGACACCATATGCAACATGCAACCACATATCACACTGCCAAGTAAGAGCAAGCACCTGCGATGGTGGTGTGGGGGAATTGCGGTGATCAACTAGAGAGCTACGTTGACTATCTTCATTTAGCCTTGCTGTTTCTTGAGAATCATGTGGGGAGGATGACACTGCACTCTTTAAACGAGTAGGGCGTCTCACAGTAACCCACCCGGGTGACTGTCTCATCATAAGTGATTGACGAGGGATACAAAAGAGCATTAGTTTGATGTACGAACATGGTTAATAGACATATGTAGTATGTATCAAAAACAGGAAGGCATGTCATTATCAAAGGTATAATGTGTAAAGTAAGCAGATGCAATTTAACCAAATTGGAAGCAATACAAGCTAGACACCATATGCAACATGCAACCACATTTGACAGCGCGAAGTTAAAGCAAGCACCTGGGATGGTTGTGTGTGGCAATTGAGATCACCAACTGCAGAGCTACGTTTACTGTCTCCAACTGCTGACACTGCACCCATTAGAGCGCTGAAACGCTTAGTGCTTATCTTCGAATTACACTGGAGCGACTTCTGTCTTTTCTTTTCTGCATTCATCAACACTGCGTCAGAGTCTGAAATACCCATGCATAAAAAACAATAGTGTGAGTATGGGTGAAGTGTGTGCACAATTAGTACAGTGTAAAGGTAGCAGATAGCAGGTCGGTGAGAAATAAATGACGGGAGACATATGATAGCTCTACAACATGCATGGCACACTCAATTACTACAGATTCTATGAAAATAACAGTCGACTGAAAGCAAATAGGTCAGTCCATTTTTTCTGCACCGTCCGATGTACAAAGAATGGGCAGATCGCCTTCATCTACCTCCAGCCAGTCAGTGTTGACGATCTTCCTCGAAACGCCAGCGACCACCGGCCCAGTATTCCTCCCCTGCCTGCGCCCTCCCCTTGACCTCACTGCACCACCATGCTTGGCACCCCCCCGGCCATCCATTCAAGCCTCGCCGACCTCCAGATCGGGCGCAAGCAGCTCCTGCGCCCCACACCCCTATGATAGACACCGATGCGCCGCTTCCCCGGGGAACAGGCGGACTAGGTGCTCCGCGCGCCTAAGCGGGTGTTGCTTCTTTTAATTGTGGTTCGACTGACCCTGAATTGAAATCCAGGCGGGCTACTGACCTCTAGCAAAGGTGAAATAGTAAAAGGGAGGAAACCTTGTGCATTTAGTATCACGAAGAAGATGCAGTAAGAAGCACTCAACTAGTTTCTTTCGTGGGATGAATACGGTGTGAGCAGAGATGTAAGATTTGCACGAATAAGGGAAGAGGAGTACCTCTTTCTGCTAGCAGTGTTGTGTCCTCCTTCTGTTTTTCCGACGATCTTGTTGTTCGCCGAAAACCAGAAGTTGTGGAGGACGGTGCAGCCTAGGACGAACCCATGGCCAAGTTGTTGAGTGTGGTGCGGTGGCCGTCTGTCGGCAGCGGGGAAGCAGATCCGAGGCGGCGAACGACGGCGTAGCGGGAACAGCTCCGGTGCGGTGGACGGTTGCGACAGTGGAGCCGCAGCAGTGAGGCGCAGGACGGCGTGGTCGGAGTGGTTCTGGTACGGCGCACGTCGGCGTCGGCGTCGTGGAGGCAGCTCTGCCTCGGCTTCAGCTGCTAAGTCCTTGAGGGCATTGCGGTTGCGGTTGCGTTGGACGACGACGTCGGGGTACCGGCTCCGCGTGATGGAGGAGGGCGGCGGTGGATTGGCCGCTATGGGGTGGAGGACGGAGGAGGCTGGGGTTTCGCGGCTGGTGGAGAGGGCATTTTCGCGCCCACGGAGTATGAATGGGGAAACGGAGGGAGGCGGGGAACTAAGGGGGAACAATGTTTCGGTTTGAGACGCGCTTGTTTGAAATTTGGGGAAAGTTACAAACTTTGCCCCCATCTAAAATTTCGGACATATTGCGGGTTGGGGGTAGGACAGTCATGTCAGGTGTCCCAAATGTGGGCGGGATAGATTTCGGCCGAGCGCATGGGTGTTTAGGCGCCCACGGCGTATGAATGCTTCTCGGAGGCGGTTGAGACTGGCGTCTTGGTGAAGTTACAAACCTACCCCGGTTTAGACCTTTGGACATCGGGCCGATAGGCTACACAGGCCAGAGTCAGGACAGTAATTTCCTACCACCAAAACATTAGTCTCGCGCGGTTTCGGGTGACCAGAGGCCTATTTGGCGCTTCGTTCAATATTTGGGAGCAGAAGCATTAACGTTTTCGGTTCTCTTGAATTGAACTTTCAGGATTTGTCAAACTTCACAAATCTTTACTCTTGAAAATCCTAAAGCTACGATTATTTTGGAATGGAGGGGGTACATTTTAATATACATTGTACACGAGTATATATTAAAAAATATGCAACTTACCTCAGTTCATGCATGGTTCCAGGTATAATCTCCTTGGTTGCAAAAAAAAGTTAGATATGCGTATGAATATATATAGCATGTTCAAACTCACAACAAAGATTGATGCCCCCTTTTACATCTGATTTACAAATGCCATTATCTCGGGTTCAAATAGATGAATGCACTTCCTATGAATTCGAATCTTCGAAACCCCCTTTATGTTGAATTCGACATGTATTTTATTTCGTAGCTAGCAATTTGGAATGTATCCATGCAAGTGACAAATGTATAAAGTGCTTCACACTAACAACATGGAGTGCACTAATTAATGTTTATATATGAATTGCAAAAGCATCCATTGCCTGTATTTCAAACCGCTCTCACTCTATGGATCGATAATATGAAATAAACACATGCACATGCTAGAATTCAATAGAGTATGGGTGTCTGATAGACCGATTTTCGTCCATACGCAATTTGCAAAATTCATGATCTCATCCAAAATAATAATGCCATTTATATTTTAATTTAATGCGTAGAACCGCCTTTTACACGTAGATGCACTATGCCTCGCCCCGTTCTCACAAACGCGTTATATATCTCTCTATCTAACGCATAAGTGCACACACTTTATATGCATCGGCATTTCTCTTTCACACATGCTCACAATCTCTCTCAGGGTGTCGGGGTGTCTCACGCACATGCTCTCTCTGTTTCTCTCTCTCTCTTTCTGACTACTATGTACCACTCTTTTCACTAATCTCAGTTGGAAAACACTATTTCTCTCACATGCATATATACACATGCACGGTCTCTACTAGCCCTCTATACGCACATATATGTGCCTACGTGTCTCCCGCACGCACATTATCTTTAGGCCTCTCTCGCACACATTGCCCCCCCCGACACACCTCTCTAATAGTAGTTGGCAGATATGATTTCATCATATCATTCGGTAGGATATCCCTGGCTGTTAGGCTGGATGGTAATACGAGGCAAAGTTTTACCCTAGTTCGGATCGGACCCTTGCAGTTGAAGAAAGAGCCTACTCCTGGTACTGTATATTAGTGATAGGGGTGTGTACAAAGTACACGTGAATACCAGGCATTGTGCGTGTGTGTATACTATCGACGAACTAGCCCCCAAGCTTGTATAACATACTAAGGGCCTAGGGTTACAAATCATATATAGTCGGCTTATCACCAGTGGGGATAGAGTCCTCCGCGACTCTGGTAGCTTCGTGTTGTACGCCGAGTCCTCCACATGGGTCTCCGTATAACACGTCTCGGTCCAACCTATATGTGGCGCAGGATGGAACCGACCCATGAGTCTTCATGTTGACCCACCACAACTAGAAATGATGTGCCCACCACACCACACACGCAATCGGCCACTAAGAAAATAAGCATATACAATAGTACAACGGTATCTAGCTCACGATACGTCTCCATATTTTGTTGATGACACTGACGGACTTTGCATTTGATGCGTGCTCCGTATTTTGTTGACGACACTTACGGTCATTGTATTTGAAGCGAAAGCACGATATGGTCACTGGACTTCAGAATAAGCTCATCACGGTCACCACATACATTTTGTCGTGCTAACCAACATGTGGTTGGATGGTTAGAGGACAGTGGTTTCTCGAGCCCACCAAGGTTAAAGTCCCGGTGCTCGCATTTATCTTGTGTTAATTTCAGTATTTTCCGGCGATGTACGTTCAGTGGGAGGAGACGTTCCACTCGACTACGAGGCACCTATGGTGACTTCGTAAAATCTCAAGATCATATATGCTGGCCCACTCTCTCGAAGGTGCTCATAGGGGTAGGGTTCGCATGTGTGCGCTTATAGCGGTGAGTGCTTGCGCGTATATATGAGCCCTTGCGTCTGTACCGTGTTAAACAAATACATGTCATGATTATACTGTCACTGGATCACCCATACAACTCCGTGTTTTGTTGATGACACAATCAATTGACCAGTCAAACGGCACAACTAGTGTTGCACCATCGGGGCGCGTAACAATGGGGCCCACCTATCAGCCCATATATGAAAGAAAGAAATGGTAGTTTGAGTCTGTACTGTGTTAATAAAATAGGAGTACATTTTAGGGTGATCATACGGTCACTAGCTCACCATACAACTCCGTAATTTGTTGATAACACGATCAATTGACCAGTCAAACGGTCCACATTCAGTAGCGCACATTACCATAGGGCCCACCCGTCAGCGCATATATGAAGGACAGAAATGGTAATAAACTAGTGGTCGGTGGGTATTCTAAGTCGTGAGACCTCTGGTTGGCAGTCACCGGCGGTTGGGGGCATTCATTGGGCGATGGGGTGGGGATCCCTGGAGAAAAAGCTCGGCGCGGGGGGGGGGGGCTAGAGGGATGGCTGGTGCAGCAGCGGACCGGCGGTGGGGAGTGGTTTCGAGAAGGGCGGGCCAGCCGCGGGCGGCGGGGGCGGGAGGTTCGGCCGATGGTGGCTGGCGGCTCAGGGGGGTGGAGTTTGATGATAAACTGGAGGCCCTTGATTTCGTATCCAATGGCTGGAAAATCTAATGACCAGAGCTGAAAAAGTCAGTCGACTAACGTGTAGCCTCACCCCGCACGTCCACATGCACGCACGCAAAACACGCACGCATGTAGGCGTGCAACACTGACACGTACACATAACGTACACATGCACACATGCTGGCGTGCAACACTGACACCTACACATGCACTCACGAACACACGCACGTATGCACCCGTGCATGCAACATTGAAACGCACCCTTGCACGCACGCAACACTCGTACGCCTGCATGCACACAGCACACGACGCAAGACACACGCTCAATCTATACGTGCGTGCACCCTTTGTTAAGGACATGGATTGTTACGGGTATTAATCAATCTTATCTGATAAGCAGAACATTGATGTTTGCATCGGTCTTTATGAATCACAACATATCGAACGGGCTATCAACATAGTAGGCTTAACTACATGAAAAAGATGACATCACACTCAATGAACAATCATCGGTTTATGAAATGCCCACTTCTGACCACCCTGGCCCACCAAAGGTTCCTCTGCTGTGCGCTGCCTCTGTTGGGTCACTGACATGCAGGCCATGCACCCAAAGAGCCCACACGTCAGTGGAAGAACGGCACGGTGTCCTAGGTCAGAGTCAAGGGTGCCACTCGCGGCACGCCCGGCTGAACATGCCTCCGTGCCGCATTCAAACGCCTCCATGAAACACGCCAGTGTGGAAGCCGAGAAACCCACTCTGGACACACGTCCGTTCATGACCGGGCCGGCGTTAAACGCAACGTCGGCCGAGCTCCTCCCGTCTGCCGTCTATTTAATCTCCTATTTAAACGAGGCCAAACGCCGGCCAAGAATCGCACACCTCCGCCACTCCCCTATCTCCTCCACCGTTTTGTCCACTCTTACAGTGGCTTACGAAGAGTAGTTATTCCGCATCCAAGCCGACTGGGTAGCCCGCCGGATACGAGCTATGCAGCTCGCTGATCCACCTCCCTCCCCTCACCCGACGGAGCCAGTTGCCGCCCCAAGCCGGCGCGTGGTTCAGCAACTCGCTGCTCCAGGCCAGATCGACGAGGAGCGGCGCACGAGCGTCGTTGCTGCCGTCCACACCGCCGCCTCGTACCGCGTCTCCTATTTCTGTGGCCGAGACTCCCATGTCGGTGGCCACGCCATGCAAGCAGCGACAGAAGCCGGGTGCGCGGAGAGCAATGAGTCAGTGGCTAGCGCCTCCACGTCCGTCGCCATCATCAAGGAGAAGTAGAACACGGGAGGCCGCCGCCGCTTGGGTCCCATGAAGGCCACCGCGGAGGTGACATCGGCGTACACAGCAGGTGTCTTGCCGGATCCTTTTTTTGCGAGGACCTTCGTCGACCCCGCATGGGCTCCACGGAAGAGGGGAATGTTAGGATGAACTCGAGCCGGTGCCAGCCATGGCAAAGTAGTGGCCGGTGATGAACTCGAACCGGTGCCGGCCACCATCATCTTAGGCACCAACCAATGATATCAGTTGGGCAGTGGGGAAGCGAGTCGTCCTTTGCGCTGAAGCATACACCTCTGGGGCTCCCGGCAGTCCGGTGATCGTGCTGCCGGACATGAGGAACACAAATCGATCGGCGGGCGACCATTTAGGCCAGGTATTATATACATGTGCTGTCCAGAACTAGCATGGCGTAGTTCATTTGAATGTAATGAAATCCGTCATGTTTGTGTGAAAATCTGGTATTTTATATGATTTCCATCATTGTTTATATGAAATATCAGTTTGTCTACGTGTTTGCGTGAATTTCGTCCGGTTGGTTGAGTTGTTGTCATAATGTGTGCGGCTACGGTTGGATGGCGTAATTTGCGGGTCGCCGGTCGGTCTGCGCGCGGCTCGGGCGGTGTTGTGGGACAAAAAAACACAGCTCGTGCGAGCTCATCTCCAAGGTGCGCGCTGGAGGATGCATGACAGCATGAGCACCCGAGCCATTCCTCATTCATCGGTGGCAAAGGCACTGGTGGACAAAAGGGTCCCCAATATTTTGGCTACCCCGGGCAAGATCCAAACAGCCCCTCCCAACAAATTCAAATCCCTCGTTCGCCGTGGAATTTTGCCATGTGTTGTTTTCATGGACTAGCAAGATAACCGTGCATTGCACGGAACATCAAGATGCATTTTTTTACAAACTCCCGCATGCATGCAAGGGATAATTAATGTCCTCCTTTGCTAGTACCACGAGGCAAACACCATTAATATTGCATCGATTAGTGTTAGTTGCCTTGTATATCTCCAAATTGTAATTTTGATAGCGGCCCCTTGTATATAAAAATGGAGGGAGAAATATGAGAGATAAGGTGAGGAGGAGTGGGGCGTGGTGCCGTGGTGGTGACTGGTGGTCGGACTGGGCGGAGGCATGGGGATGGACGATGCATTATGTCTAGGTTTGTATCTCTCTCACACACACCCACGTAGGTGGGGGACGTGCACGAAGAGAAGAGGTGCACGCACGGCGCACGTACTCCTGTCTCTTTCCCAACCACACCTGCGCGGGTACGCGGTGGAGCTCATTTCTGTACAAAAAAGGCATCCCACGTGGTAATTTGGCACGTGTACTGGTTGTCCACTTGGTGGAGGGAGGATCGTCTACCACAGGTGAACAAAAAAATTGCGACTTGACGCATTATGTTAAATTAAAAAAAGAGGCAAACCATGTGGGGCCTACCTTAGAGGCAAGGCTCTATACACTGGAGTACTTTTGATGTGTCCCGTCAACTCGCAAAACGAGGAGAAATTTGCTTAGTACGCCGTCTCCCCCTCCCACGGGTGCGGTGGTTCGCAGGATGAGGTAAAGCTTACTACTACTGTATGCCTTTACGCCCGCTCCCTCGCCCATGCGCGCGGTGGCTCACAACACGAGGAGAAAATTTTACTACTCCCTCCGTTTACTCCTCTTCTCTACTATGTACGTACTTTGGTTAGTACTCCCTCCATTTACTTATACAAGGCCACTATAAAAAAATACATTTTGCATCTATACAAGGCCACAAATAGTAATCGAGCCTTTCCAGTTTATGGCTCAATTTCAAAATCTCTCCAACCAAGGTAGACGGTGAGTGGTCGAATTAATTTCGTAGTTTGCACAGTACGCTCGTTTTTCTCAAGAAGTTATGTTTACCGAGGCATTAATTAGAACGAATGCATGAATGACCACTAAATTTCCATGAACTTGTACATGCATTGGTTAGTTTCCTCTTGACACTGCTTGCGTCGGGTGATCTAACGCACCTCGAAATCCAACATGTAATGGTACTACTACTAGTATAGTAGAATTGAGACTTATCAAATGGAAAAACGAATGTTTTTTAGATGAGCCCTATAAACCCTAGTGGGTACGTACTCCGTAAAAACAGATTTTTCCAAAACTAAGTCGCTCCCTTTCATGAATTCTGTAGTATACTCCTCCGTCGACGCTCCCTTTCATGAATTCTGTACTTCCTGTCGCCGACATGTGGGACATATAGCAACCGGGTCGACGTGTCAAGCACCAAATAACAGTGCAGAACAGCAGGGGGGACGCACCCCACTCGTACCGGCCCAGTAGTAGTAATGAGCAATGAGACGTCAAATCACAATGCCGCACCTTCCCAGACGGACGAAGCAACCATTATTTCACACTTCGGTTCGACATCATCTCAAACCACGTACTAGTATTGCTTCTGCCTCAAGAGGGACACGCGCATCGCCTTGGTACATCATGACACGTGGGACCGCATGACAGGCCATGCTCCCCCGCCGATCGCTCGGTAAAATCACCTCATTTTTACTATACTTCCTCCGGATCGGTTTACTACATGGCATGCACGTCGTTCTAGGTTGAGAATTTAACTGGCTATATATATATATATATATATATATATTGTTGTGTGTTGTGATGAACAGTATGCTAGCCTTTTAAAAAATGTATACTTTTGTACAGTAGTACTCCACTATCGATGGATTGCGCCATGGAGCAAAAATTGAAATTTAAAAAAAGGTGGTACATATAGAGAGCGCTCGTCGCCAAATTATGCATATAGTACTATTAAAAAAGCTAGTACGTGCTTAATTGGGGTGCTAAATTCTATTAAAGAAATACTAGTACTAGTATGTACATACTGAAGAGTTAAAGTAACGAGAAGAAACATAACATAGTTCTGCTGGGGGCTCAGCACAACACACCCCTCAAATTAAACTAAGCACACCTGAAATTAAACTATGCAACTAATCCGGTAGACACTGCATTAGAAGTTTAGAACCACCATGAGCAACGACACTGCCACCTTACTCGGAGTCCTCGTCCACGTCCTCGACTTCGTCCTTGTCCCTCTTCCTCTTGGCCGATACTTCTTTGCTTGAACCGCCAACTTGGCTGTTGCTCTTCATCCAACCCTTGTAGATATTGAAACAAAGGTAGCCATCCATTGCAGCGTACTGGATGTGGTCTATATCTAGTACATTCCGCTGCCATGCATGACGATGAAACGTGTATGGAGGTTTCTCCAGTTTACCGTACGAAGGATGAACCATGGCTCCTGCCAGGGTCAGCATTGAAGGCTGACGAGAGGGCACCAGCCGATTCTTCTGGAGGTCGAAGGGGTTGCCTACAACGAGGCCTATCCGACGCAGGACTTCTTTGTCGTTCTTAAAGTCTACAGTAACGAATTTGACTGTTTTGTCCTCGAGGAAGTTCTTAAAATCCTGGCACTCAACGTCGGCATGGCATATGTGGTAGACCAAGCAAACGTTATGTACGCAAACCTGGATCACGGCGGGCTTCTTCCTCTCTTCGTCCTTTAGATCCTTCTCTCGTCCCACGACTGTGGTGTACTCAACATCTAGCCCAGCGACCCACTCATCATGTGAGTTTTCGAACATGCGTCTGAAGCGAGAAAGGCATCCTTTCACCGTCGCGGAAGTACGGGTGTAGATGACGTCGAACTCATCGCCGGTGATGGTTCTAACCTTGTACTCACCGCCGATCGGGGAGATTTGGGACGCCATGGATTTGGGAGGAGGGTTAGGATTAGTGGAACTGCCGTAATGTGAATGGACGGGACGACTAGGAGCGAACCGCCGTAGTATTAAAGGACGTGCGGGGACGAGTAGGAGCGAACTGCCAGCGTGCGAACGGCAGGGTAGTGGCTTTCCATTCTCCCATGATACGGGCTTCCGAGAGCCCTTGGATCTGAGATCGAACGGTTGCATGGCGTGATTCTAGACCTATGGGTGAATATCCTATCCTGGAGGGTTATTCTTAAAATTTTCAGCAACTTAGCATGCGACCGTTTGATCTCAGATCCAAGGGCTGCCAGCAGCCCGTATCATGGTCGCGCCTACCACGACCGTCGCGTCGCTCGCGCGGTCGCGCCCTTGGAGATTTAACACGGTGCGTTAGGCTATCTGATGTTGGCATGTCATACATAGTCATCACTTAGTCACTCATACTACAACAAGGTTGGCTATAAGTGTATTTTTTTACTCCTCTATATCTCTTTTTTCGTACTCCCTCCGTCCCATAATATAAGAACGTTTTTGACACTAGTGTAGTGTCAAAAACGTTCTTATATAATGGGACACAGGGAGTACTAGTATTTATTGCATTTGCCAAGGAGTGACCTCTTCCAATGAAATGGTGTTGCTAAGTTTGCTTCATTTAATTAGCTATAGACTCAAAATTGTCTTTTCACCTAGGTACACGCGCTTAGCACCGTTTCTTCCTTGGGTCACCAAACTAGACTCTCTCTTCTTGATTAACTTGCCACATCAGACTTTATGCCTATGTGGCAAGCTTAAGCACCTGTAGGAGCAAGTAAGTACAATAGTGCGCTTTACATGGCATTTTTGCATATGTGGAGGAAAGAGAGGCAAGGAAAAAGTGGAGAAGTGGGCTCTCATGCAAGAGCCAGCCTCTACTACTACATGGTGGAGCATTGGGAGAGGCACCTGTATGGAGGTGGTCAGGAATCGGGAGACTCACGCCGGTCGTAGCGCCGCAGTTAAAATGATAATGGCAAGTCAAATCACGGGGCCCCACCTGTCCAGCAGTAACTCGCTGTCAAATCACACAGCCCTACGTTTGCAGCAGCCTACTCCCTCGTCTTCTCGCGTCTCTGTCGAACCGACTAGGCGGAACTGCCCCGCCTACCGCGCAGGAAAAGCCCCGCCCTCGACTTTTAAATACAACTACTCCCTCCGTCTAGGTGAGTAAGTCATCTTACGAAAACCAAATAATCCCAAAATACTAAGGCGCGGTGCATTAACTTCTACCTCGTTTCTTGTTTCTTCACATATCAACCAATAAGAATCCAATGATATACTTTTTGTGACATAGTAACTCATATTTAGTTAGTCAAATGGATGACCTAGAACTACGTGCAGGCCCTATAAACCGAGACGCCTACAAATAAAAAACCGAGACGGAGAGGGTAGTTCAGCACGTATCTTTTTAGATCAATATAGTCGGGATTCACCAAGGAGCAAAACCAAGTGGTAGGCTGCTCCTGTCGTGTTGGCGTAGCAACTCAAGCAGGGTCAGTCCGCACACGAAATGGCGACACACTTAACAGGACCCCTTTGGCAGACATGTGGCTCATCCACCGTCTTGTTCCACGTGCGATGCACCAAATTACAGTTCGGAGCAGCGGTTGGAATTGGAGGCACCCCGGTCGTAGCGCCGCAGTAGTAGAAAATGAGCGATGAGGGGTCAAATCACAAAGCCCCACCTTTCCCGCATTAAGCTGGACGGACGAAGCAACCATCATTTCACTCTAGCGCGCAAGAGCATAAAGAAAAGAGAAAACAATGATGCGTGCGGCAGCTACCTAGGGCACCCTAGGGTAGGGGTCTCCACTACAGATCCTTTTTTTTGAAAGCGCCTCCACTACAAATCGGCTTCTCCCTCGTCCTCTTGAAGAAAACCGATGATGAGTGCGGCGGTAGGGTTTGTAGGAGTACTACGGCGTGCGGGGCCACGTCGTAGTAAACGGGTTCGAGTCGACGCCTTAAATATGTGTGGGCCGCTTGGTTTTACGGGAACGAGGCAGCATTTTGGGTTCGGGGACCAGTGGAGATATAGCACGTACAAAAAATTGTGGACGTAGGTTCGACCGAAAGGCAATGATGCATGGGCCCTGCATTTTGATATACCCGGGGCCGCGTGAAATTTGCTACTCTACTCAAAACTAGTAAGGTACACATGTATTGAACGCATGAGATTTCGAAACCAAATTATGAATAAATACACACTATAGCATGTAAAGCTTTGAGTCATATATGCATGATGTAGATGTTCGTTTAGTTCTTATAGTTCATCTCATTCAAAATCAATTAGTTTTATAAAAATGTTAAGATTCATGGGGTTGTGCATTGTAAATCATAAAGTAAAAAACAAATAATGGCAATTCATTTAGAAAAAAATAATCAATTATGATACAGAAGATTCTAGAACAAAGGAGAAGTGCTTGTGTTTTGAGGTTTGTGCATTATGCTTAAGTTCAACCATGGAGTCTTCTAAATTGTACATGTGGCAGATCTGGTGGAATGTTGATGATATCCAACGGCCATTAGTGCTCGGATTTGCCCATCTCTGCACTGTCGGGTTAGCTTCATCCAGCGACCATCTTTCAAAGTTATTGGCACACTATATAGTTCTTGTGCCATAGTTGCATGTTTTGGAAAAACGCTACTAGTGGGTTGTACTATCTATTTAGGAATAGTAGATGTATACATGGAAGTTGTAGGGAAAGATATGACATGGAGGATCTCAATTCCTATGAGTAGGGATTGGAAAAGAGATGTCATTTGGTTCACATCGGAACTTTTCTATTGAATCTAGAGATGACATGTATCTCAATTCCTATGAGGAGGGATTAGTAAAGAGATGTAATTTGGTTCATATCATAGGAACTTTTCTATTGAATATACGCTAATGTTTATTTTCCTTTGAAATTAAGGGAGTATAGGAATCCATTCATATGAACCAAGTGGCTCTAAAGCTATAGAAATGATATCATGTTTATTTCCTTTGAAATGTAGAGTATATGAATCTATTCCTATGAACCAATTGGCTCTAAAGGAAAAAAATCCTATAAAAATCACATCATATAGAGTTCCTATGATATTCCTCGACACTAAAGGATGGTTGAAATTGCTGCGGGTGATACAATGGTCTTTCTTTGTAGACTCCTCACCCATCTTTATAGTTACCTCTCGAAGATGAATAAAATGATATATACAAGGTATTCTACATGTGCAATTTGGTACACAAAAACTCGGTAAAAGTTTGTGAGGTTCTAATTTTCAATAAAGCTATATGCATTTCATTTCGGAATGAAGGGAGCATACGGCAATTGCTAACACTCACGCGGAAGATTTGTGTGTAGGAGGAGTGGCTGTTCTGTTAAATGACATGGCAAAACTGACACTGTCGGATGCCGATCTAACGGTTCTTACGGCGTTCGTCAGGAAAAGGCTTGTGGCGAATGTTTGTCGGATAAATATTTACGGACACATGCATTGCATTGATACGTGCCCCCCTCTCTCTCACGCACACGCACCCTCACGAGTCACAACTCTCCCGAGTCCTCTCGCAGACTCGCACGTGGCACCCATCGTCTATCTGCAGGTAGACGTCACGCACATATGTGCTCTTCACACCCTACCCTCAGAAATTATAGAAAACAAAAGACGGCGCGCACATTTTATTTTAGCTCACACGTCACACACTTATATTATTACTCTTGCGGCGAACGTTCTTTGGGCATAGTATATATTGTACTCTCACGAAGAGAAGCGGTGCACGCACGCACTAGTTCTCTCACACCCACTCGCGGGTACACGTAGGAGCGCATTTTTTTAAAGCCGGTACAACAAAATTACTCCACTATATATAAAAGCAAGAGCCTTAGCTCTTGCTTTACTAGGGTTCCTCTCGTTCACTCTCTCATGCTCTCCAGATCTAAGCAAGACATAGGTGGCCACACTCTCTCTCTTTCAGCTCACGGCTGGTCACAAATCCGGCCGGACAACCTCGACCGGGGCAGGGGGTGTAGGTGCATCATTCACGTTGTCGTCAGCGGCAAGGGAGGAGACCAACGGCTGCCTGCGCGTCCCGATCGGCGGCCGTGCCGTTCTCTCTGAGAGAGCGCCGGCTCAGGAGAGCCTCTGACCCTTTCTTCCTCCCTACGGTATTGTGGCCAAGATGCGGCCTCCCGACGCCGTCTTTGCCACATGCCGACGACCCTCAGGTATATATTCCTTCCAAACCTGCCTTGCTCTACTGCCCCAGCTCTTCCCCCTTCGTGTGGATCCTTTTCTACTTTCGTCCGCTGTTCCAAAGCCACCTAGACTTCTACTATTATTAGAAGTAAACCTAGTTCATACAGTCAACTCAAAGCGTTGGTTCAAACAGGGAAGAAAGTGGGAAAGCTGTAGCATGAATCTAGGACTTGGTTCTAAGAGGAAATGGGGGAAAGTAGTAATATCTGTCACTGTTTAAATAACGGTATTTCGTATTTGCGCAAATAGGGATGTCTGTCTCCATATCGTTTCGGGATGTCTGTCTTCGTATCGTTTCTATCCGCGCAATCAAAAGCACACACCTCAGTTTTAGTACAACTATGCAAAATGAGATGGCTATCCCTCGTTGCCATCGTCTAACCTCCAGTCTTCAAGGTATTCCTACATTGGTAATAACTAAGGTACAATGACCAATGCAATCTAAAAGAAGCTGATTCGTGCGTTTTACTTCCTGATTGCAGTGCAGGGACGAGCAAAAACAACTGCATCCTAGTCTGGAATGCACTTTCTGCCAGTTCTTCCACGGACCGAGGACTAGCTGGCACGGCTGCACGGCAGTTTTTTGGACAGGTGCGCGGACAAGAGGCATTGTGGTCTGCTTATTTCTACAAATAACGATGCTTAAATTTACTGGAATGCACAAGCATTTCAACTGGTCAGTACACTGCATGGTTCAGTTCAGCATTCCAGCTGAGACCACAATTATAATTGGTTATTCTGGAATGAGAGAACCTAACCCTAGATGGTGGCAACAAGAAAAAACCAGAGTGAACTCCAGTAAATTTAAGCCTGCCGGGAGGGCCTTTGCTCAGAGAATCCTTGCTTGCTTTTTCCTGATTTGTAAACCTTCTCACAACTTTGTCTTTTGCTATGAACTAGTATATGTTTGTTATGTTCTATGAATCATTAAGATGTATAAAACTGCTTAACTTATGCTTTTCAAGATTTTTATGAAGACGAGTTTAATGTGAGTGTTCCACATGAGCGCTGGACTAGCGTTGAACGTTTGGAATTTATTATATTGTGGCCTCAATTAACTGCATGAACCACTGTAACAAGATACATAGTTGCTTATATGTCAGACAGCAGATTGTTGATTGTTAGCTGGTCGATAGCCTAGTGTTGAAGCGAGCTGAGCCAATGTGCCGTGTTTTGCACAACTGCTTACAAGTGGGGTAGCACCAACAGTGTTTACAAGTACTTATGTATACGTCAACGCACGATTCTCGAGCGAGTGCTCTATTTCATCAAAACACACACTGCTCGTATGATAAACTGTGACAACTTATGTCTTACCATGCCATATTCATGAAAAAAATAGTGAGGACGCATCTGTTTCGGCAACAATTATGATGGTTCTCACATGATTCACGGGCACACAAAAGTAGCATCAGTTCCCATAGAAGGATTCAAACTACTATTAAACTCTAGCTGGGGCAACTATTTCATGCCTCGATCTAATTTGGGCTGGACATAAGACGGACCTTGCCATGAACATCATCGAGGACGTCCCGCAGCAGCTCAATCCTGTGAACCTTCATGAAGACAACCTTGTGGCCTTGCCATTGATAAACTTGTTTGTGGATGCATGCCACATCATCTTCCTGCATAAGCTTGACAAGAACAGTATGCCTCACAAACGAATGAGTAGCTTTGAACTTCTTGTGCTTCAGTACACCCTGGACAACACGCCTGACAACAGTGAGGCTGGAATACACCTCTTCATTGGTATAACCGCAAATGGCTTCCAGGATCCAACAGCCTAAGAACTCTGTTTTCCCAGTGCATATATTCAGGTCGTCCGCCTCATAGCGAGTGACATGCACAACCACACAATCCTTGTCTGCATCAGGGCTCTAATTGAAACAGAAACAAATTCTGAATTACTTTTCAGTATAAGAAACACAAGTTATTTAAACCACTATGTATAGCATGGCATTGAAGCTAATAAAATTTTGCATTATTAATCACCACATACTTCCTTTTCTAAAAAAAATCACCACATACTTAAATGAAAAACCACAATCGAGATCGGCAAAGAAGGAAATCACCTTGGGCAGCTCAGCGGGGGGGGGACACATCCTCGAAGGGGGAAAACTGCTCCTGCAGTGCCACGGGGGCTGTAACCTCAGACGGGGCGTTGACCATCTCAGTAGTGGCCGTGAGCCTATCTGGGGTCGGCTCAATGGTTTCCTCCATCTTCTTGGAGCTCTTTGTCTCGTGGGGATCATCCTCCCGCGTCTGCTCCAATATCGGCAAATCTTTGCCTGGTTCTCCTTGGTCCATCATGAAACTGACGAATACTAGGAGACCACTGAAAGGTAAACACAATCGCAATGACAATGAAACAAAAAAGAGAGTGAGGATCGGTTACTGCTTTGCAAAAGTTCTTTTTTTTTCTCTGAATGAAAATATACCAACATCACGGATCCGCTTACCTTCCCTTCATTGGGAGAGAAGAACAGTGGCAAATGCGAGTGTTGCCTTTCTTGAAGATGGTGAGGGAGAAGGGGATTCAGCGAAGAGTGAAATGATGGTTGCTTCGTCCGTCGAACTTAGACTGCGGGGAGGTGGGATTTTGTGATACGACGGCTCGTTACTGCCGCGCTACGACCGGGTTGACTCTCTGCCTGCATACTGCCTTCTAATTTGGTGTATGGCATTTGGGCCCGCGCGCTGCATGGCCCGCATGTCGGTGAACAAAAGTATAACGTCATTCAGTAGAGGGAGACATTTCAATGACCTAGGAGGAGCCAGAAGCGGTAGAGTGTCTCCACTGTACTAGTAGTAATTGTTTCTCTGGGTAGCTGTAGAGTGTCTCCACTATACTAGTAGTAATTGTTTCTCTGGGCCCAAGACAAAACAGCCAATCCACACTAGTAAATAGTAAAATCAATTCAAAAGGCGCTACCCACACCCAGCACACCGCCCCCCCCCCCCAAAAAACATGGGTGCTCTTCTTCCTCCTCGCTCCCACCCACCTCACGTCA
>NC_057804.1:607432338-607440001 GCF_018294505.1 Triticum aestivum
CTCCACTCGTACCCCCAAATTCCTCACCTCACTCCTACAGAAACCCCGAGCTCCCCTTCTTCCTCACTCCTACAGAAACCCCCAGCTCCCCTTCTTCGTCGCTCGCACTACAACTAGGCTCGTCATTCGTTACTCTGCTCAAATCCATGAGCGCGACGCGACGCCCTCGAGGAAAATGGAGTCGGCTGACCCCAGCGCCAAGAAGATGAGGCTCCCGCCAGCGGCGATGCCTGTTGTAGATCCCGCACCGAGCAGCGCGGGGAGAAGCGGCGACCCCGCCCCCACCGGATCCCAGGAACCCGTAGAATCTCGGGTGGACCGCATCAGCGATCTCATGGACGCCGTCCTTGGGGAGATCATCTCGCTTCTCCCCACCAAGGATTGCTATCGCACCCAAGTCCTCTCAATTCGGTGGCGCCCTCTATGGCGCGCCGTGCCCCTTAATCTCGACTGTCATCAGCTATCTCTCTTCAATGATTTTGAAATCCCCAGAGCCATCATCTCCTCCCACCAGGGCTCCGTTCAAAGCCTCTACATCCCGTCATGCTACCTGAGCAAGCATACCATGCCCTGCATGGTGGATGCCTGGCTGAAATACCCTGAATTCACAGAACTACAGCTGCTTGAGTTCTACTATTACCCTGGAAATCACATACCACATACCGAACACCATGAACTTGTGCCCTCAGCACCGATGTCCATCTCGCGGTTTTCCTCCTCTCTCCACACCGCCACCTTTGCGCTGTGCTACCTACCAGACAATCTGGTACTAAACCTTCGACTCCCATTTCTCAAGAAACTTTCACTTGTGCGGGTTCGTATATCGAAGGCCTCATTGCACAGCATCATCCACTCCAGTTTCCCTGCGCTGGAGTGCTTGGTGCTTTTTTTCACAGTTAGAATCGGTTGTCTCCAAATAAAGTCGCCTAACCTTGTAAGAATTGGAATTTCTTTTGACGGAAGGCAGCTCATCATCCAAGATGCCCCTTCACTTCAAAGGTTGATCCTTGATTCTAGTTATTCACCGTTGCAAATAACCGTCCTCTCTACGCCTAAACTGGAGACCTTGGGTGTAATACATGATCTCTGTGCTCATTTCAATATGGTGTTTGGCTCCACAGTTCTTCAGGTACTTTATATTATCATCTACACTTGTAACCATAAGCTGCATTTTAAATTTCTGCGCATAATTTATATATCATCTTCGAGTACACATTTTGTACTAATATTATGTTCTATGCTCAATGAAGAGTTTCTCCATGGATGGCCTATCAATGGTGTTGGATTCTGTCAAGATCTTATATATCGAAATGAATAGTTCTGATCTGAACAAGATTATTGGCTTGCTGCAATGCTTTCCATGTCTGGAGAAGTTTTATATAAAGGTGATAATTTCACGCACATTGGAAGCCTGAATATGGTGTACTAGAATTAACCGTTCAGTTGTTGCTCTTTCGACACTCTTCTTTTAGACCATAACTGTTTTCAATCTTCATGTCTATTTAGCAACAGGACGGGGTATGAAAGTTATAACCAATCGGTGGATTCGAAAGTATCGGGATTTTCTCACTTCTCATGAGATTCGATTGAAGACAATAACGCAAGAACGATATGTAGCCAACCATGCAAACACAAGATTTGTCACATTCTTCCTGCTGAATGTGAGGTTACTATTGTCCATCAGGCTTAAGTTTATCAGCAGCATGGTTTTGATGGATGGGTATGTCGAAGAGCAAAAAAAGGAGTTTCAGGTGGGCAAAAGAGCTTTTGAACGTGTTGGGCTTCTATTTACAACATATTGTGGTCATAATCCAGTAAATTTTACGACCCAGGATGTTCATTCTATGGACCTGACCGATCTATTTGACTGTGACTGCCGAAAATAGTGCTGGAGTTAGATGTTCTTGCCCTTTTAAATCTGGGTTTTTTTGTAAACCTGATGAACAATCAACCCTCGTGCTTTTGTACAGTTTGTAAGCTAGACTTAGATGTTCCTGCCCTTTTCAACTCAGCTGTGACTGTCATATTTTCTTTGAAACAAGGTAAATGGCTTGTCATTCGTTTAATTTAGAGTGAAATATTGTAACAAATCACAACAAAGGGAAATAACATCAGCCACGCCGGCTGCTTGAGCTCACTGTGCATTACAGAAGCCAAGTGATTAGCCCCCACCAGCACCCACAAACTTATTTCGAACTAGCACATCAAATGGGATGTAAATTTTCATAGGAAAGGTTGCATGACCGTGACAGATTTGGATTCTGACATTTGGGACCCACGAGGAAATAGCCTATCCAAGGTGGTGTCGACTTACTAGCCAGTCAACAAATGACTCTGCCTACCAGCCGTTGGATTGACATCCAACATCTGTCATGTATCTTCTATCTCTTGTCTTCTTCTTCCTCCAGCCGCCCAAACCAAACCACCCCGTTGGCTCCGCCTGCTCCCGCCTCCCATTGCTGGCTGCGCCCCCGCCGCCCTACCGTACGTACCCTCCAACGTTGGCCAGTCCCTCCCTCTATTCCCCCACACGTCCTATTATTCTCCGGCGACGTCAGCCCCAACACGCACCCGTGCCCGAACCAGTCAACCCTCGTACTCCCCTCCGCCTGCGACTGGACCGGCGCATCTTCAACGGCTCCTGTTCGTTCCGTCCGAGGCCTCGTCGTCGTCCTCCGCCTTGCGGCCTTGGTTCGCTCACCGTGCGCGGTGTGCCGCCCTCTTGCGTTGTCAACGTCGTCAACAACCCAGAGGAACAAGAAGATGACTGTACGTGGAGAGGATGACAGTAGGGACCCACCAGCGTCATGGCAGTATGCAAGCAAGTGCCTCTATAGTACAAGCCCAAAAATATGGTTCCTCCTAGTCCTAATGGTTGGACTTCTGGGGCTCATGCCATTGTCAACTTAGTCAATAAACGAGAGATTACATTACGAGCGGCTGACATCAGGGACCTAGCAAGTCGCGCAGTTTTTTTAGGAACAAGCAGTTGTTATTTATACTAGTTTTAGCAACGGATCAGGGTAACAACGGGGCTGTGCGGGGGCTGTCGCCCGTCTAGCCAGGGTTTTATTTATGTTTACCACATCATGAGCCCATTTGTGTTTTTTTTCTTGCTGAAAATGGCTAGCCCAGTTCTATTTTTTTAAAGAAATACCCAAACAAGGCCTACTAGCTTTATCGGCCCTGCTGGGCTGCAAATCTTTCAAGACGATGAGAGTTTCATTCAGTTTGCCCAGAAATGGCCTATACATTTTTAAAACACATCAAACCGGGAATTAGTTTCAATTTTTTTCATTACAAGAACTTAAATTCCATTGATTTTTATGCGTGGACAATTATTTGGATTTTATATTTATATAAATTATTTTTCAAAATAGTTTGAATGTGAATCGATATTTCTGGATTAAAAACAGTTGACCGCACCAAAATATGCAAAATTTCGTATACTTTTAAACCGTGGCCTCAATATGGGGTGTAATGCTAACAAAAAGAAGATGGGCTCCAAAAATAATCTTAAGAATTAGCAAATGGGATGTACGTAATTAGAAATAATGGCAGATGGGTTGTATGTTGTTTTCCACGGATTTGAGGCTGACTTGTGCGCCTACTACAGGTTGACGCGTATGCTTTCATAAAAAAAAGGTAGACGCACACGCAACGCCCTGCCAACTTAGTCAACACATGAGAGAAGTGACTGTTGGATATCCATCCAACGGCTGTCGTGCTTCTTCAATCTCTGCTCTTCATGCTCCAGCCGCTCAAACAATCGCCGGCGGGACTGCCTGCTCCCTCCTCCCGCGGCCGGCTATGCTGCCGCGCAGGCTTCACGGCCCCACCGTACTCCCATCGCTGGCCTGGCCATCCCTCTACTCACCCACACATGCTGTTAGTCTCTGGCGACGGCAAATGAACCAGTAAACCCTCGTACTCCTCCGCGTGGGAAACAACTACCGAGTATTCCCTGGCTCCGTGTCGTTCCCTTCCTAGGCCTCGCCGTCGTCCACCGCCCTAGTGCTCTCGGCGCGGCCTGGTCAACATGGTCAATGAACGACATCCAACGGAAGTGGACTATACGTGGAGAGGCTGACAGCTGGGTCCACGGTCGCATGCAAGGAAATGCCTCCTTATTACACGCAAAATAATGATTCCTCCACCTGACAGCTAGGACCCATAGGAAGGGCCTCTGTATTTTGCGAAAAAAATGTTCCCCCCACTGACAGGTTGGACCCACCAGCTATATCTTCGCACACAAGGAAGTGCCTCCTTATTACGCCCAAAAAAATGAATACCCCCCTGCTAGCTGGGACCCACCATATTGTTGGGCTGACTTGTGGGCCTACTAAGTTGATGGGGACGGAGGGCTTTGTCAGCTTAGTCAATACTCCAGTGACCGTATGATGTCCATCCAACGGCCATAGTGCTTCTTCAACCTCTGGTCTTCTTACTCCAGCCGCCCAAAGCAGCGCCGATCATGCCGCCTGCTCCTGCCTCCCGTGGCCGGCTGTAGTACCGCCTGCTCCTGCCTCCTGTGGCCCGGCTCCGCGTCGTCCCCTTCCTAGGCCTCGCCGTCATCCACCGCCGTGGTGCTCTCGGTGCGGCGTGGTCAATGTGGTCAACTACCGACTTCCATCGGAAGAGTACTGTACGTGGAGAGGCTGACAGTTGGGTCCATGGCAGCCGCAAGGAAGTGCCTCCTTATTACGCGGAAAATAATTATTCCTCCACCTGACAGCGGGGACCCACCGGACGGGCCACCAGTATTTAGCAAAAAAAATTGTTTCCCCCTGACTGCTGGGACCCACCGGACGAGCCACCGTATTTCGTGAAAAAAACGTTCCCCCCGCTGTCAGCTCGGACCCACCGGAAGTGCCTCCTTATCACGCACAAAAAAATGAATACTCCCCCGGCTAGCTGGGACCCACCTTGCTGGGAGGCTGTCTTGTGGGCCTACTAAGTTGACGGGGACGAAGGGCTTTCTCAACTTAGTTAATATGAACGATTCTAGCTCCAGTGACCGTACGATGTCCATCCAACGGCCGTAGTGCTTCTTCAACCTTTGGTCTTCTTGCTCCAGCCGGCCAAAGCAGCGTCGGTCGTGTCGCATGCTCCTGCCTCCCATGGCTGGGTGTGCTGCCGTGGAGGCCTCACCGCCCCCTACTATTCCCACCGCTGGCCAGGCCCTGCGGCAACGGCAGCCTCACACCGCAGCCGAACCAGTGAACCCTCGTACTCCTCTCCGCGTGGGCTTCCACTGCAGCGTCTTCCCAGGCTCCGCGTCATCCCCTTCCTAGGCCTCGTCGTCGTCCACCGCCGTGGTGCTCTCCGCGCGGCGTGGTCAACGTGATCAAGGAACGACTTCCATCGGAAGAGTACTGTACATGGAGAGGCTGACAGCTAGGTCCACGGCCGCAGCCCAGTTTTTTGTGATTTGCCAAGTAAGTCGCTTTGTCAGGCCTGTTGGGCTGTAAATCTTTCAAGAGGAGGAGAGCTTTCATTCGGCTGGCCGAGAAAACGGACAATCAGTAATGAGAAATGGGATGTACATTATTAAAACACATCAAACCGGCAATTAGTTTCAAATATATTTTTTTCATTTCAAGATTTTAAATGACATTAATTTTTATGCGTGGAGAATTTGTTGGATTTTATATTGATATATATTTATTTTTAAAATCAGTTTGAATGTGAGTCGAAATTTCGGGATTAAAAATAGTTCGGACCGCACTGAAATATGCAAAATTTCGTATAATTTTTTAACCGTGGCCACAATATGGGCTGTAATGCTAACAAAAAGAATATGGGCTCCAAAAAAACCTTAAGAATTAGCAAATGGGCTGTAAATTATTAGAAATAATGGCAGATGGGCTGTATGTTGTTTTCCACAGATTTGAGGCTTTCCTAAAAAAAGGTTGACGCACAAGCAGTGACGGTTGGATGTCCATCCAACGGCCGTCGTGCTTCTTCAATCTCTGCTCTTCCTGCTCCAGCCGCTCAAACAAGCGCCGGCGAGACTGCCTGCTCCCTCCTCCCCGCGGCCGACTGTGCTGCCGCACATGCCTCACCGCCCCACCGTACACCCAACGCTGGCCTAGCCATCCCTCTACTCACCCACACCTGCTGTTATTCTCCGGCGACGGCAGACGAACCAGTAAACCCTCGTACAGTCGTACTCCCCTCCGTGTGGCAAACAACTGTCGGGTCTTCCCTGCCTTCGTGTCGTCCCCTTCCTAGGCCTCGCCGTCATCCACCATCGTGGTGCTCTTGGCACGGCGTGGTCAATGTGGTCAACGACCGACTTCCATCGGAAGGGTACTGTGCGTGGAGAGGCTGACAGCTGGGTCCACGGCCGCAGCAAGGAAGTGCCTCCTTATTACACGCAAAATAATTATTCCTCCACCTGACAGCAGGGACCCACCGGACGGGCCATCGTATTTCACGAGAAAAATGTTTCGCCCCTGACTGCTAGGACCCACCAGCTACACCTTCACACGCAAGGAAGTGCGCCCGGGTAAAAAAAACAATTCGCCCCCCTAACTGCTGAGACCCACCAGCTACATCTTCTCACGCAAGGAAGTGCGTCCAGGCAAAAAAACGAATCGCCCCCCTGACTGTTGGGACCCACCAGCTACATCTTCGCAGGCAAGGAAGTTCCTGACAGTCGGGACCCACCTGGTCGAAGCGTACGTAGCATTGTCATTCTGGTCGCGAACATGTATGTACATATATACTGGAGGATGTAGAGGCGCGCACGTGTTGTAGTAGAGGCGCGCACGTAGCATGTACACGTACGTACAGCGGCCAGGGTGCAAGAAAGAAAATACGGCCACGTATCTGTACATACAGGCAGGGTCTCGAACGCCTACTCGCGCATATGTACGGCGAGGGCTCGTGTACATGGCTGGGTCAGAACGGAGAGACAGCGTCGTCGTCATGTTCATGGGGAGGCAACGGAATGCGTCGTGTTCATCGGGAGGCAACGGAATGTGTCGTGTTCATGGGGAGGCAACGGAATGCGTCGTGTTCATCGAGAGGCAACGAAACGCGTGGGAGCCAACCGGCTTGGCCCGAACGGAATGCGTGGTCGTGTTCATCGGGAGGGCTTGGACGGAACAGGCAATGGAAACGAGGCCTGGCGTACCGCAGAACGGAGGAAACGGACCTCCTACGTTTGAAATGGGGTCCTGTTGATCGGGAGGGGTGTGGCGTACCGCAAAACGGAGGAAATGGACCTCCTACGGTCGAAACGGGGGTCCTGTTGATAGGAAGGGGTGTAGTGTACCACAAAATGGAGGAAACGGACCTCCTACGGTCAAAACGGGGGTCCTGTTGATCGGGAGGGGTGTGGCGTACCGCAAAACGAACGAAACGGACCTCCTACGGTCGAACCGGCGGTCCATTTCATTGGGAGGGGTGTGGCGTACCGCAAAACGGGACGCCACGAGATACTGTTCATCTCCACCATCGACCTCCTCCAGCCTCCACGGGCTACCGTCGACCCCCTCCAGCCTCCACGGGCTCCTGTTCATCCAGCATCCACCGCGCGCTACTCCACCGGCTACTGTTCAACCACCCCTCCACCGTCTACTATTCATCCAGCCCTCCACCACCTATTGTTCATCCATCCCTCCACACCACGGGGTCCTGTTCAACCACCCCTCCA
>NC_057804.1:607440430-607446979 GCF_018294505.1 Triticum aestivum
CAATGCTCACTGTTCATCCAATCGATCGGCTTCAGTTAGCAGCAGTAGCGAAGGAATCGCTCCATCGGGTTCAGTTAACAGCCATCGATCGATCGCTTGGGTTCACTAACACGTAGCCTGCAGTGCAATCGCTCGGGTTTAGTTAGAGTCCAACGCCTCGCTCGGGTTCAGTTAGAGCCAACGCCTCGCACACACGCGCGTACGTGTACGAGAGAAACGCGCATTGCTCGGCTCCCGACCTCCCACCGTGACCAGCAACTCCCCGAAATTTTCCTCCCCCTTGCTTCTACCACGGTTTTTTCCGTCATGGACGGCCCAAAGAATGTCATGCAGCTGCATCTCCGGCCCGCCCAGGACGAAAATCCCATTTTCTGTCATGATTTTTTGTCATAGAAGTAGGAGCCCACCACATCTATGTTGATACCGGGTTTTGTCACAATTATCATCATAGAAGTGTCATATGTATGACAGAAAAAAAATCATTCGGCCCAAAATGTCACGAATGTGTCTTTTTTTTGTAGTGTGAGTAGTTTACCACTGAACTTCGGGTCCATACTTATTAGCTAGATGGCTTCTTCTCTCTCTTTGATTCTCAATACCAAGATCTCCTTCCTCTTCTTGGAGATCTATTTGATGTAACTCTTTTTGCAGTGTGTTTGTCGAGATCCGATGAATTGTGGGTTTATGATTAAGTTTATATATGAGAAATATTTGAATCTCCTCTGAATTCTTTTATGTATGATTGGTTATCTTTGCAAGTCTCTTCGAATTAACAGTTTGGTTTGGCCTACTAGATTGATCTTTCTTGCAATAGGAGAAATGCTTAGTGTCGTGGTTCTAAGTCTGACAGTAGTGTAGGGGGGTCGGAATGGAGAGGCAAGATCCTAGCTATGGAGTAGTTGTATACGCAAGGGATTTACGAGTTCAGGCCCTTCTCGGAGGAAGTAACAGCCCTACGTCTCGGAGCCCGGAGGCGGTCGACTGGATTATATGCGTATGAGTTACACGGGTGCGAACCCTTTACACTGAGGAGGGGGGTGGCTTATATAGAGTCCGCGAGACCCCTCCGGCCCTCAGTTATGCAGGGTTTAAGATACATTAAGATCGGGCGTTACTGGTAGCGCTACAAATAAAGTGCTATGATGACCATAAAAGCTACTTAATGACCGACCGTTGGCGTGGAGTGTGACCTTAGGTCTCCTGGCTGTCGAGTGGATGGCTTCATGGTCGAGTGTCTTTGAGTCCGTCGAGTGGAACATTTCCAGGTCGACTGAAAGGTGATTTCTTCTAGAGATGTCCTTGGGGAGGGTATCTTGGACAGGTCCATGAACCTACCCTAGGTACATAGCTTCATCATTAGCCCCCGAATGGATCGAGGTTTGAGTGGGGAAGGAGTTGAACACACTTCCGACCCATTTTCGTGCTATGCGTATGTCTTGTTCTGGATCAACGAACTTTAGGTGACGGCAACAACTTATTTTTCAGTCACCTTCATCCATTCTTTGTGTCCGTCGAGTGAGGTTTTTTTACTTGGAGAGCTCCGAGCGACAGAGCGGAGGAGATCTTTCATCTTACAAGTTGTTCTGCAGCTCGCGGATTTAGCGGGATTCGTATTTCGGGAAGCACGCAGGGCGAAGGAGGCTGCAGTAATCGGATGGGATAAGGCTGGGACGCCTCGATCTTTGCGCCACCTTTTTCGCCACGTATCGCGCACGTAACTGTTGCGGGATTTGACAGGCTCGCCCGGGCCTACAAGTCAGTCACTCGGAAGTAACCTCATATAAGGCGCCGGACGGGGGTTTTTGAACAGTGTGTTCTCATTTCCTCCTCTCTTCCCCAGACTTATCCGCCGCGTTCGCTTCCGTCTCAGTGCCGCTACCCCGTGCGCATCTCGCCAGTGACGATGGTGAAAGAGAATACGGCGGCCCTGGAGCGGGCGAAGAAAGCAATGACGAAGGCGAAGGGAAGGACGACCAGTCGAGGCGGATCTTCATCGAGGACCGGCCTGCTGCAGGGCTGGATCCAGGGCGACTGGATCTGCTCGACGATTAGTCAAGCAGATCTTGACGACATGGCCGACGGAGGACTGATCCCCCATGGATCGGCGCGGCTCCTGGGGAAGGAGTCTGAGCCGCAAGCTCAGGAGGTTGAGTGCATTCTTTTGGCCACCCATGTCGACCGTGGGTTTTCTTTGCCGCCTCACCCTTTCTTTCGGGGATTTCAGAATTTCTTTGGAGTGCAACTCCACCACTTCACACCCAACACCATCGTGTACCTCGCTGCTTTCGTGTCTTTGTGCAAGAATTTCTTGAGTTGCAGGCCTCATTGGGGTCTTTTCAAGCACATCTTCACCTGTCGCTCCCAGACGGTGAAAAAGGCCAATCCGAGTGAGGAGAGAACACAAGTGATTCAGATGTGTCGGGGTCTTGGGGTTCAAATGAGAGGAAAAGCTCTTTTCTGGCCATGGTCCTACCCGACTCGGTCCGTGGATGGCAGTCGACCTGGTTCTACTGCAAAGACCAGCCGACGCCAGGGCAGTCGACCGAACTCCCTCCTTTTTCCATGGAACGAGTGAGGAAGCCTTCCTCTTTGAAGGTGATCCCGGAAGAGAAGGCGCGGGTTAAGGTGCTGGTCGAGCGTGTCGTCCAGCTTATCCGTGATGGGGTGACCGGCATGGACCTCTTGGAGGTCTTCCTCCGACGATGCATCCAGCCGCTTCAAGCTCGAGACCATTCGATGTGGTTATATTCTGGCACTGAGGACACCACTTGGATCCACCCGGAGGAGATTGACGATGCCACGCTGGAGAGGTGGATGGCGAGCATCACAGGGAACAAAGACAACCCCCGAGGAGCCAGGAGGATTCCTCCACTCGACCAATCATACGAAGTAGACAAGGTCCATTTCTGCATCTCTGACTATGATCCTACTTTCTTCATTCTATTTGCTTAAAATCAGTCGACTGACTTTTGTCTTGTTTTTTGTCTTCTAGGCCACGACTGAGATGTATTCGATGCCCAACGGGGCGCGGGAACAGGCTGAGGAAGGAGAGGCGAGCGGAGGTGAAAGTGAGGAGGAGTGGCAATCTGATGGTGAGGGGGAAGAGGATGGCGACGTCTCCAGCAAAGAGGAGGAGGAGGAAGTCGATCCACCTCGCACGGAAAGGCAATCCAAGCTCGTCCACGACCCCGCAGGCGAGCGTGGCAAAGCGATTACGCCCGTTGGGCCATCGTCAAAGCGCCCTCGGGCGGCTTCTCCGGCGCTGACTGAAAAAGCGCCGAAGCATCCACGAGCGGCGCCGTCAAAGCCACCGAAGGCCTTGCCCAAGATGAGGATGGACATTCCCACCATTTCTAGGTAACAGCAGAACTTGTGTCTTCTCGTTTAGCACGGACGAACTCTGGGTCGACTTATTGACTATCCGACTGGTTTCTGAAATCTGCAGTGCTGCTACCTCCGAGACCTCCGCCAAGAACGAAGACCAGGAAATGGAAGATGCTGCCACCTCCAACCTTGGTACGCTCTCTGTAATTTCACTTTTCGGTCGATTGGATTTTCGTTTCTAACTTTGGATTTTTCCTGTAGCTCCTCCTCATGTCATTGATCTCCCTGATGATGACGACGAGGTGCCACTGAGGGCGAGGAGGAACAAAAAGGTGCCGGCTGGCAATACTACTCAGACTGCATCAGTGCCTGAGACGTTGGTTCAAGAGGGTGACAACATCACTCGGCATTCTGTGTCCTTCGCTGTGCCGCTGACGAGTGCCCGGCCTTCGTCGTCGACTGCTGACACGCCCTCCCTTTTTGCCACACACCACGTCCCAGAGGACCAAGCGGGTGCTGCTAAGGAGGCTATACGCCAGGCGGGGATCATGATGGAGCAGGTGAAGGCGATCCGGGAAGCCAGCCAAGCGGCCTATGATGCCAGCTCAGCTCTTTAGAGCAACGTCCAGGTTAGTTGGTCACCGCTTGTTCTGTTAGGATATGCTATCTGAAGACTTTCTTTCCGAAGATCTTTGTATTTGTACACCCACTGGGTGTGTCGATTGAATTTTTGGATTGGTGGGGGCACACTGAGTGCACCCACTAGGTGTAGTCCCCGAGACTATGGTGGACTGCTGGCAGTCAACTGTAGTCTTCGTATTTTAAATTTCTTCACTCCAACTTTTTCACTCGGTCTGGTCAGACCATGTCGAATGGAATCTTGGAACCGGTGGGGGCACGCTGAGTGCACCCACTAGGTGTAGTCCCTGAGACTATGGTGGACTGCTGGTAGTCGACTGTAGTCTGAAGAACCTGATTTTGTTTTGGTAGATCATGATGAGACCAAGGCTGACTGTTGGTAGTTAGCTATAGAGCTATAGTTTTAGGATCATAACCTCTTTGTCTCTTTTCGGCCGACTGATCGGACCAGGTCGGTAGAACCAATGGGGGCATGCTGAGTGCACCCACTGGGTGTAGTCCCCGAGACTACTCTTGAATATTTTGATTCGACTGTAGTCTTAGAAATGCTATGGTTTTTCTCTTAGTTACTCGGAAGCAACCTCTCTTTGATGTCTGTCGACTAACTCTTCGCAGAAATCTTGCGAACTTGTGGCTCGCTATACTGAGTTGGAAAACAAACATATCCAGCTTGACCTTGACTTGAAGCTTGTTCAGGAGAACTTTCAGAAAGCGAAGGACGAAGCAAAAGGTATGATTGGTGAGAACTTGTCGACTGTCCTTATCTTTCTGCCCATTCTTGATTCTGATCCATTGTCATTTTGCAGATAAAATGAAGGAGGCTCTGAAGAAGAAGGACCACGACCTTGCCGAGGCGCAGAAGGCGGCTTTGGACAAAACGAAGCTTGCGGAAGAAAAACTGGCTTCAGTCGGTAAACTTGAAGAGGAGAACGCCAATCTGAAAGCTGCTCTCGACACGGCCAACAAGGAGGTCAGCTGTCTAAAGAATGACAAGATAGCTCTGAGTGACAAGGCTAGTGAACTGGTGGGGAGGAAGAACGATCTGGAGGTCTATCTGGGGGGGCTTGTAAAGAAGTTGTTCATCATGCTTGAGGGTAATCTCTCCTACCCGACTGACTTGTTATCGTCGACTTATCGTAGAACTGCTGGTTCATCTTTGAATTGTGTTTACAGAATTCGGCCAAAACTTCGAGGAGGACACCAGCCGAGTGGAGACAGGCTTGATCCCATTAATTCTCCCGTGAAGGATGAAACTGCCATGAATGTGCTCCGACTGGAGTCTCGTGTTGCTGGTGCAGTTGGTTACCTTGCTCGACTGAAGGTTGTGGCATCGCGAATTGACACGACACTCTGGCCAGGAGAGACGCTTCAAAATGACCTCGAGTCTCTAATGACTCGACTGAATGAAGTTCTAGTTCGAGTGCAAGAATGGAAGAAGTCTTCTGCCAGGTGTGGTGCTGATGTTGCTCTGTCCCTGGTTCGTGTTCACTGCAAGGATGCGCGAGAGGACAAGCTGGCGTCCCTCAAAGTGGCCAACACCAAGAAGCATGACTTCCAATCTTTCCTGGAGACCTTCATTGTTGCTGCCACTCGGATTGCCGATGGAATCGACCTGGACCAGTTTGTCGCGCCTTCCAGTCCTCCACCAGAGGAGTAAGAAAAACTTCTATGCTTCTCCTTAAATTTGCTTCGGAATGCCGAGTGGTTTTGTAACCGATAAACTTTTAGAGGCTTGATGCCTGAGCACTTATGAATCTGTACGATATTATCTGAACTTGGCTTATCATTGAATATGCTTGCATTTGCCTTTGAGAGAACTTTGTTCTTCACTCAGAATATACTTTAGTGCTTGTGACGCAGCTCTTAGGTGGAGAATCCAGTCGACCTGCACCTCATCTCTCTTGCAGGTAGGGATGGAGCACAGATTGCAGTCGACCTGCGTCCTTGCGGATCGGGATGGAGCGCATGTTGTATTTGTGGCGTAGCTTCGAAGGAGAAGGTAGCAGTCGACCTGCACCTTGTCGTCCTTGCAGAGCGCACATTGTATTTGTGGCGTAGCTCCGAAGGGTAAGGTGGCAGTCGACCTGCGCCTCGTCATCCTTGCAGAATGCACATTGTATTTGTGGCGTAGCTCCAAAGGAGAAGGTAGCAGTCGACCTGCACCTCGTCGTCCTTGCGAATCGGAATGCATTTCATACTTAGGCGAGTACTGGACTGCAGCTAAGCCCGCGAGTGGGAGGACTGCTCTCCACTCGGTAGGATTTTTAAACACTTAGGCGAGTACTGGACTGCAGCTAAACCCCCGAGTGGGAGGTTTGCTCTGCACTCGGTAGGATTTTCAAATACTTAGGCGAGTACTAGACTACAGCTAAGCCTCCGAGTGGGAGGTTTGCTCTCCACTCGGGAGGATTTTCAAATACTTAGGCGAGTACTGGACTGCAACTAAGCCCCCGAGTGGTAGGGTTCCTCTCAGCTCGGTAGGATTTTTAAACACTTAGGCAAGTACTGGACTGCAGCTAAGCCCCCGAGTGGGTGGGTTGCTCTCCACTCGGTAGGATTTTCAAATACTTAGGTGAGTACTGGACT